>NW_010100440.1:106621-144229 GCF_000699245.1 Pterocles gutturalis | reverse complement strand
TGTAGCTGGCGGTTAACCCCTTCACTGCATGCTGGAGACCCTCTGCTCACAAAGAATAACGAGTTTTAAAATGGTCTTCACGGATTTTTTTTCCGTGTGTCTTTTGGCCTGAGAAATAATACGTCCTCGTCCCTGAGCCCGGCAGATTGTCGCCACGCTGCAGGATGGGGCGCGTTGGGTCCCCGCGCCTTGTTCTTGTCCCCACGTCCGCTGCTGTGTCCCCTCTGCTTAACTTGAGAGAAAAATCCAATTAAGAAATTAAACCTTGTGTGTTTAAAAGTGACAAATTTGAAAAGGGAGGAGGGGTGTGAAGTAAGATTTCCAGGTCAGTGGTTAACTAAAGATGGTTTGGAAAAAGAGCTCGGGAATAAGGCGAGGGCAGAGGGAAGGAAACAGGGACCTTTTCAAATGGCAAAGGCTTGTCTGTCTCTCTGGAATTTAAACTGGTTTTTTAGGCTTGTAAAATCTTGAAGTTGCACGTTTATCTCAGGAGGCTGCTTGCTAGCTGATCTTCTCAAGGCATGTCCTGATTTTTTTTGTAATATTATGGCATCTGAGGTCCTTTTAACCTAATTTTGTAACAAAGATAATTTCTTGTTATGTAAGTTACTGTTCTGAATGATTGCTTTGGGTCTTGGAGATCGTCCTTAACCAGCCTTCCCTGTGCCGTAGGAACTGGAATTATTTACTTCATTACCAGTTCTTTAAAGAAAGCCTCCCTCAACTGGAAAAGGCTGCTAAGGTATTACAGGAAAATAGAGCCTTCCCATTCTTCTTTCTAGAGAGTTAAATCTCTGGTCATCCCTGATCAGAATTTACTTCAGAGGTTTATGTTTATGTATAAATCCGATTTTCCCCACAGACAGACTTACAAGGGTGAGCTGCTTGGTTTATACACACAGCATTAACTTCCTACAAGTGGCAGACTTCTAATGCTCTCTTCAAGAATTTTCTTCTTTGCTGACAGCGGTTCCCTAAAACTGCCCTGTGCTAAAGCCAAGCGCTACTAGCTTGGGCTGCCTGATTTTCTTTTCCGGAGGAGGTTTAATGCTATAGAACAAGGAAGGCACTATTTTATTTAGTTGGATACCAAGTTTTTGCTAGTACAGAGTGATTTTTTTTTTTTTTATTTTGTTTGGAAGGTGGGTTATTCTGAGTGAAACCTTAAGCCTTGTTTATCAGAGAGGGGCAGTCTCACAACCAAACGAAGGAGCAAAATATATCCCGGTGTTACTCTATCGGGACACACAGTCATCTGTTGGACCTTGTGGCCTGTGCTGGCTAAATCGAATAGCAATGTCACGAGTAGCTTTGGTATTTTTAAGTTAAAAAAGGCTTTGGAGTATGCTTCGAATTCCAGTGATAAACTACAGACCTTCAGCAGTAGCATTTATTTTGCTCTGATTCTGCAGGAATGTTGCGATATGAAGTGTTTCAGTAAGGGGTGCAAATGCTAGTGTTTGCTCTTGTTGCTTTATAAACTAAAAACTTAGGATGTTTAAGGCTGATATGTTGACAAAAGTGGCAATGCAAAGGGCTGCATTCTTCAGTGAGCCAGCCTGTGCTGTTAGGGTACTTTTGGAAAGCACAGATGTGTATGTCATTTTCTGCCTTCAGTCTTTTCTTTCTTTTTTTTTTTTTTTTTTTCTTTGACTCCCAGCATCCTGGTGTTGAGTGACCCATAATAACTAGGGATTGTGGTGCCTGGATATATTTGAATATGAAGCAGTCTTTGTAAAACCATTAGAGAAGCTGCAGTCAAGTAAAATTATTTGTATCATCGGAATAGGAAATGTAAGCTGGTTAATTTTAATGACTTTATGAATTTACAAGATCTGAAGTCAGGCAGGTACAAGAATGTGTTGCTCCTCACTTAATAGCATGTTTGAGCAAAGATTGACATTCTGCATCAGAAATGGAAATTTTAGGGTTTCTTGCAGTCTTTTATCCTTCTGAATAAAGATGGAAATTCTGAACTAGGTAAAGAAACATATGGTTTTACCAGAAATTATTTCCTAGACTCATCAATTACTAGGAGATGTAATGAGAAATATACTCCTTGGGGAGAGGAAGGAGGGATTGCCGTTACATAATATCCCTTGGGAGAATTTCTGTATCGCATAATGAGGTTGGTGATGGAGCATTTGGGGAAAATGCCTATGGTCAGGAATTTATTCTTCAGATTTCCATAAGCAAAACATATTACTGAAAAATAGGCTTGTTAAAAGTAGTACTGATAGGTTAGTAGGTGGGTCCTTTGCCTCATACATATTTCTTTTGTTCTCGTAACTACTGTGTAAGAGATTAGGCAACCATAAGATTAAAACGTCTACAAAGTGAGAGATGCTGGTGAATAATTTCCTTATTAATTTAACAGCAAGGGTAAACCACTAAGGGCTTATGTTCTGTTCCAGGCTTCATTAAATTACTTCTGTTTATCTATTAAAAATAAGTCCTAAGAAAAAGAGAATCTCTAACCTTAATGGTGTAAACATGAATGACCTTGTCCTCATGCTGATGAAAATTAAACATATAGAATGGCTTATATGTGATGTTATGGGTTCACTTGGTAGCTGGATATGTGTTTTCAGAGTCCTCGTAATATCCTAAGGATCGCCTAGGAGCTGACTTTCAGATGGAGAAGAAAGCGCTTGTTAAAAATGACTTAAATACAGCCTTACATTTTTAGCAGCAGTTACCTTAAACAGGAAAATAATTCATTTCCACACACCTGCCCTTCAGCGTTTTTCGTGCTCAGAGTCCGGAGCGAGCGGTTAGCCTCCAGGAACCCAACGCCGAGCTGGCCGGCAGCGCCTGCCCGCACACGGGCTGGAGGTGTTAAAACCAACAGAGGAAAAAGGTGAACAGTCTTAACACCTCTGTCACTGCTTGGGAATTTGCCTAATTTGAGTTGCTCATTTAAAATCCGAGCGCTGGTGATTCTGGTAATTTTTCAAATGGCTTGCCCAGCTTTTGTCCCTTGAGTTACAAATGCGTTCCAGCTTTGTGGGTTTCTCTGGAAATCGCTTTTAGGCGGATTCCGGCAGCTGAGGTGGTGCAGTGACCCCTGATGGTGGCTCTGGTGATGGAGGCAGGTTTGCACAGCTATCACTGTTTTTAGGGAGTTAAAGGTGCGATGGCTGTTTGGAAGTCCAGGACCCCGTTCCAGCAGTTCATTGATAATATTTTGCAGTATTTTGTGTGCCACCTCGTGGCTGCGGGGACACATTGCAGTGGCTGAGTTTCACAGGACAGTCCCAATTTTCGTGTCTTCGTGATGGTTTTATTTAGTGTTTCGGTTCGGTGTCAGTTATCTGTTCGGATCCACATAACTCCGTCTCAGCCACGAGATCTGCTCATTGGAAATGTGACCAGAGCGGTGGCCGCTCACCGCTGGCTCATGTGGTGCTTTCAAAGTTTGTGGCGGGGCTTGGCTTTCCAAAAAGGTGGAAGGTGGAGCTGGGTTTAAGCACTGAGAGCTTGCATAAAGGAATCGGTGGTGTTTCTGCACCCTGTAGCAAAGGTCACCATCGAGGAAACTGGAAGTGTGTGTGACTGATGCTGGTGGAGAGGCTTGAGTGCAGATGGTGACACCAGTGGTGATCTTCCTCCCTGCCCTGTCCCGTCACTCTGCCAGAGTTTTACAGAGAGTGACCCCTGCATTAGCCATCTCCAGGTAGCCAGTGCCATTTTAAACGGTGAGAATGGCAACCTGTGATCGTTGGTTTGTGTAAACTGAAACTAGGGTGGTGCTGCTGGCTTGGGTGTAGAAAAACGGGGTCTCCAAAACATCCGTTTGTACCTTATACAGCCATGTGAAAAGGGTTAAAGATCAATAAGATGTGTATTCTTTAATTTAGTTTCTGGTGAGTGGTAGGAGAAGAGTTAGAGTTTACATGAAGACAGCATTTCAAGGTGGCTGTTTATGTTGTCACCAACAATATTTCTAGCTTGCTTACAAAATGAGATTTCTTAAAAAATATTTTTAATTTTGAAAGTACTCAGCCTAGCTTATGTTCTTGTGGAAAACATGCTACAGTTAAATTGCTGTGGAAGGTAGCTACAAGATTTTTAATACTGAGTTAAAGCAAGCTGGGTGTGTTGTTTGCTGAAATGTTTCAGTGGGGGGTAGAAGACATCTGTGTGTGGATGCTGTTCCTGCAGTAACCGCTATACCAGAGGAGAATCAGGGACATACTGGGTATAAATCTTGGTTGTTGGTTTTTTTTTTTCCCATGGAATAATCAACAATAAAAAGCATTTAGGCTGTTAAGATACCTGCAAGTAGATTGTTACTCCAAAGCTGTAGGTTATAAAGTTACAGTATAGCCTGCCTTCAAAATGGTTGGAAATCCTTCATAACTATCTCTTTACCACATACCTTCTATCTCCCTGGATGATTGTCTCTCTAGCAAAGCTTTCTGTAGAGGGTGTACTGTAATCCTTTTATGTTATTCTTCAGTGCAGATTACGCAGCAAGAAATAATTAGGAGATTAATTTTCACCTGTCACTGCCAATAATAGATAACCTTGATACAGTGACAGGACTAGGAATTTGGGGAGCGGAGAAGCATTTAACCCTGTAGCGATTGCTGCAGGGACCAGGCAGAAAATGGTTGCCAGAACATGACCTCCCTGCTCGCTGTCACGAAAAGGGAGAGACGTGTTAGGCTTCAGCTTCCTTGTCTCCCGCGAACGCTGTGCCTTTATCCGCGAACGTGCGCTGGAAAATTCGCTCTGTGCCACAACGGTGCCACACGCGCCTCGTGCTAATCAGCCCCGAGCAGACGTCGGAGACCTTTCTAGCCTCGTCTTTTAATTCAAATGCAGTTCTGTTGCTTTTCATGATTTCAATTCCCAACCTGACTGGTATTGCTCGTCTGCTAGGGAAAGGAGCAAACTAATGAAGATGGCTTCATTAGGCAGAGTGCAATTTAGCCCTTGCCTCTCTCCAACAAATGCAGCTGAAAAAACATCCCAGAAGTAACTGTGCTTTTGGTCTTCAGAGAAAGCAAAGCTGAGGTGTTTCTGCTCCCTTTCAAAATTAATTACTAGCTTGCGTCAGGTGAGCTTAAAAATGTAGCCTACGCTCTGAGACATGAAGGTAAATGGGAAGGAAAAAAACCCAACACCCTTCCCCCTCCACTTCTTTTTTTTTTCTTTTGTGCTGAAGTTTAAATCTACAATCTGTTGAAAATGTAATGGGAAACCAGCCTACAGAAAATGCCATTATTCATATCATCCTGAGCTCATTTATTTTATCTGCAATAGTAATGATAAGACAGGCTGCTTGGCAATGCTGATAAGCTGAGAAATATCTTAGAGCTATTTGTAAAAGTTAAAGCAGATCTTGGTACTGAGAGATAGGGAAACTGATGAGCCTTTCGGCAATCTGCAGAGCTGAAAGCTAATAAAGATTTTAATAGGAAGGCCTCATTAGGATTAGGGAGAAGATCTATTATCTGGGATTTACACAACACAAACGATGGGGCAACTTTAATTTTTGCTTCTTTGCTCATTAAATGCTGTTGCTGAATGTGAACCCTTTCAACTCTGATCCCATCTCTTCGTACGTTCAAGGAGCCCTCACCAGCTGTTGGCTGAGCAGAGGTGGAAGGGCAGTTTGTGTGGGAATGTGATTGCCACACATGAGAAATGCCAGAAAGCCATCGTATTCAGGGTCCAGTCGCTTTTTGGAGGTGCAGAAATACAGTTGTTTGCAGGTGCCTGAGTGTCTCGGTAGTGTCTTTTTTTCTGTTGTGAACAATATTTCTCATCTTGGCCCTGAAGAGCATCTTTAGAAAGAAATTAACACATTGCTGTGCTGGTCCTCTTGATGGTGAGACCGAAATACTGTTACTGGATAGCATGTCCACCCAGTTCAGCCTAATGGGCTGCTAACTCCCAGTCCCACACTGGTGGGGTTTTTGAGTTGTGATCACCACACGGATAAAACTCTTCTAGCAGAGGAGTTGTGTGCAGTGCCACTGGAGCTGGTGTGGTGGGACTATGTGCCATGGGAGATGTGATGGAATGGTTTGGTAGTTACACAACGGGGCTGATTTTAACGCCGTGTGCATTCTTACACGTGTGGTGTACAACGTTCACTTTTTGGGGACCCTTGGTGTGTGTAAACACCGATCGCGTGGACTTTGTGCCTCATACTTAGCACAGTGTGTAAGGTGTGTGTAAGCTGCTGAAAGAGCATTAGTTTATTGAGGATTTACAGCTGTATTTAATCTTTTTTCTCAAGGACCATCCAGACTCTTTTTGTGGTTGAACTGAATTGTAGAGCAAGAGGAGAAGCCATGCTGGAACATTCTTTGGTTTGCTTTTGAGGTCCAAGCCATGTTGTAACCTGATTCTGCTAACCTACAGTTTAAACCACTTTTACACACAGCCGATGAGATGTAGTTGAGCCTGTAATGCAGATGAAGGGGTTTGTTAGGTGATACCCATGCTGGCTGTGAATGCCACTTGTGTGACCGACCACACCTGAGGTTGGGAGCTGTCTGGTTTCTTCCCTGCGTGGAGCACACAGGAGCACAGCAGTCTCAGAATCTCCGCTGTTTTCATGGCACAGACCAGCTCCTTTTGCGCTGCTGGATCAAATGACTGGTGGTAACTACAGTAACATTGCTTCCATGGACGAGTAATATTTGGAAAGTATGTTTTATATTTTCAGTTGTCTTTAATACAATATATAGCAGCCAAAAACCAAAAGGGAGTGCAGCACCAGGAGCCGTGGAGAAGTCTATTCCAGAACAAAGTTTGAGATCTGCTGGTTTAAACCAGTGGTTTCGTAGGGCCTCCTGTGTACAGCAGAATGGTAGCTTTAACTCCAAGTATTCCATCTTCCATGTGCTCCAGGTACTTATTCAGGGCAGCTGCAGCTGTAATCTCCTCTCCACACCCTCACCAGTGTGGAGACAGATGGGCAGGACTGGGGGGAAAGCGCCTCTTGCCCAGGACAGAAATCCATTTCTTATAGCGGGTTGATGTCAGTTTCTTCCAGATTGTTTGTAACAAGTCACAGTTTATGTCAGCGAACCAGCGTGGCTTCCTAAAGAACTAGCACTATTTGCGCGTAACCTGTTGCTTCAGCAAGGCTGCCATTTGAGAAGTTTCTAATATTTATGTTTGATATGAATGAAACTTTTTGTTTTGTCTGTAGACCGCAACGGAACTGGAGCTGACTCGTATCAGGAGTGCCTTGATAACAAGCAAGGTATGAGATCAAGTCTCTCCAACATGGGCACTTGGGACTGATTTAGCTTCATTTCTTGCAGCTGAATTGGTTGCTGTCTGTCTCGCTCACTCCCTCTGTCTCCCCCCTTTTTTTTTCTTTTCCTTTTTTTCACTGTCTCCAAGCCAATTCACTGTTAACAGTTCCATGTCAGCTAACCTGTTAGCTCAGGGTCTCATTACACGTTTGTGATAAGGCTTCTCGTTTCTGGCACCCAAACTCTCTGTTATTAAGGGGGGAAGTGGGAAGGTTGTAAAACAAAAGTAGCATGTGCACTGGCTTGCTGCTATCTTCTTCCTTGAGGTTTAGTTGCACAGCCAAGCAGCAAAATATTACAGTAAAAGCTGAGTTAAGGGAAGGCAGGTGCTAGGCTGGGTTACCTCAATGCCAGACATCCTGTGATAATCTGTGTGCTGACACGCTGGCTCAGACTTGTCCAGCTGGCTGTCTTCTCCCATGGTTGATAAGAGCTGGAAAAGTCTCTTGTGACTTCAAAGGGAGTGATGATGGTGAAGGAGAAACTTGTTGGCCTTTTACTGTAAATGAGGAAAGAAGAGTCACATCAGTAGGAATTAAAATTGCCAAAGTATCTCAGAAACAGGACCCAAAGGCAAGGTCATTGATTTTGTATTTAGAAGAAGGGTTGGTGTATTACGTTCTCTTCAGCTGTCCTCTCTGCAAACTGCAATCAGAAGTGCTATTCCATCACCGTAGCCATGTACTGAGTGTTGAACTTTCTGGTAATCAGGGAGAACAAGCACCCTTCAGTCCAGAGTTTCATTCATGATGAGCTCCAGCGAAGAGATAAGAGGAGATGCTTGTCCTAACCAGGCTGTAGGCATCGGTTACATGTCAGCTTCTTACCCTGCTGTTGACCCAGATCTGTGACAGTAGCTAAAATGATCAGTTGCTGAAATTCTGATCCTTCTTGCATAGTTTTCTAAGGTAGTACCAAGAAACACAAAAAAATCCTGTCCCAATTTTGGTGCCTGATTGGCTTGAATTTTCCACTGGTGTCTCCACTTTCAGTCTCCATCAATCAGTGTTGTATGTGCTTCGAGTTAAAGCTGCTGGGAAGTGCATTCCTCCTGCTGTTGTTGGGTTTGGGAGGGGCTGTTCTGGCAGTTTGGGGGCGGGGGGGGTTGTTTGCTTTATTTCCCTCCCCCCCATAAAAAGTGTGTTGTCTCTCTGGTGACCTTTATGCTCATCTTTTTTCACTGTTCTTCTCTACTGATTGTAGTAAATACCTAATTATTGCTGAGCTTACGTTTCAGAAGTTACAACTGGAAGACTAATGTTGAAGAACTGTAATCAATAATGGGTTTTTTACTGGATTAAGTTTAAAAGTCTTCCAGACCAATGTAATTGAGGATGCTCCTTTGATAGAGTTTGTTCGTTGGGAGAACAGTCTTTTCCAGTAACGTTTTTCTGGTTGGCAGTGGGGAGGAGGGTGTGTGTGTGCGCGCACGCATTCCATTTGACATTTTGTAGCAAGCAACTGAGTTTCAGGTTTTGAAAAAATAGAGTATTCTCATTTTTGGAAACGAGTTGCAGCCCCCCTGATGTGCTGGTTACCCTGTTTTATCTGTCAGGTGGTATTAAACAGCGTTCTATCCATCACTTTCATTTGTCTGTCAGGACCCTAGATTTTTCTTGTAGTGTGGTTTTTGGTGGGTTTCTTTGTCTTCATTGTTAACATGTGAACAAGCTGTATCATTACAAGTGCTTTCAATCCTGTATGAATTGGGATCTGGTTTGGGTAATGTCCTTACTGCATCATCATATTTAAAGCAACAGCCTTTAAGAATGCAGAGGTTTAAAGGTAAAAGTTTACACAGTAACTTGTAGTCAGTCCCTTACTGTCCAATCCACGTTACATTTTGTGAGCATGCAGTAGAGTTGAGTCCACCATTTGCAACAATTTACAGCATATAAAATACATAGCTGACAGTGGACCCATAATTCTGGTTGTTTTCTGTTACATCCAAAGCAGAACACCACCAGTGGTTGAAGGTAGCAGTGGCTCTTTAAAAGTATTAAATCTTCAAGCCATGTGAAATGCAATTGCCATGGCTTCTTTTTATAACAGCATTCTTGTCTCCTAGAAATTATGCTATAATGAGGTTTGGATTATATATTTTGCCCGTTTCCTCATTAAAGTGCTGTCTCTCGGAAGAAGCGCTTTGTATCGTGAAATACTGCGTGGTTAAAATGAAGGCAGGTTTATAAGGATTTAATGTACTTGGGAGCCAAGGTTTTGCAGCTTTATGGCAAAGATGTTTTAACAAAGGGCTTTATGGTAAGAGCGTGCTGTATTTTAGTCGTTGCTCAAGGGAAAATTTTCAGTGAGAGCACGTCGTGGCAGCAAGGAGAAATGCAGAGGGAAACAGGCCTCTGAGATCCAGTTGCTGTCTTGGCTGATATTAAGTCTTAATTCTTTGCAATTTCAAGCCTTGAATTTTTTTGACCTGTTAGCTTAAGGGAGACGAAGTCCTGCGCCATGTCATGCAACGACACCAGCGGGTTGTTTAGGTTTCTCATTTTAGTGCTCAAAGGCAGGGGGAATGCGCCCGGGACAGCCACGGGTGGGATTATTCACACCTTCTCAGGACAGAGATTGTTTTTTCAGCCTTTTATCTCCGGTATTCATTATTAAAATCATACCCTAAAAGCAAGACTTTCTGAATGTTTGGGGTTTGGAAATGAAGAGGGCAGGAGTTTGGAGCAGCAGAAGACACCTCCTGGATATGCGTGTTCTCTGGGATACAGTTAATACCCCCGGGTTTCCTGAGCCAAGGGGTTCTTCCATGGAAAACAGGTATAAAATTACAACCAGACACAGTTGTTGCTGGAGCTTCTCAATAGGAACTCGCTGTTATTATAAATAAAACAATTCTGGTTTAAAGGCTGGGCAATGAAAAGCCCTTAGCTAGGGCCTTGGTGGCAGCCAGGAGACATAACCTCACATCCTGGAAACAGTGTGTAGAGAGATGGTCTTGGAAACTGGTTCTGAGTACTTCACGTTATCATTTGTAGTGCCTTCTCTTATCCATAGAAAACTGTTTTACTTTGCTTCAGTGGTCTTCTCTCCGTCCCCATGCCTTAAGGTGGGCTGGTAATGGATGTTTTGCCCTGCTGGGCTCTACCTGTCCAAGCAGAGCTCCGGGTTCCTGCTGGAGGAACCCAATGCCTTGCACTTTTCCAGCTTTTTTCTTGCAGAGTATCATGGTTCTGGTGTTTGTTCCCCTCAGATGACTTAGTTGATATTTTTCAAGATGAACGTGGTTTCATCTTTCTGATGGCACTATTGACTTCCTAGGACTCTTTATATTTCTCTTCTGGTGTTTTACACCACCTCTTAAATTCAGTACTGCTTATTGATTTTGTTAGCTCCTCTCTAGAGGGAGGATGAATGTAATTTGGAGCAACGTTTGGGAACAAGGACAGAGGGTAGTTAATCTTGACAGTGATGGAAACTTGGCTGCAGTCAAGGCAATAACAAAACCTCTGTCCTGAGATTATGGAGGACTGTGTGCTCCTGCCCTGGGTTTCAGCTGTGAGTGGATCTCAGAAGGGTTGCTGAGCAGTTGTTACAGGGATGAGATGTCTGTAGGATCAGCCTTGATTTTAAACTAGAGACTTGTCATCCTGTGACCAGTCCCCTGGGCCATGCGGTCCCAGCGTGTGTCATCTCCTATTAGTCTTGGTGCAGCCAATGACCTTGTTTGTGTGAGCACATTAAGCACAACATTAATGTCTGATTTGACTACTTTGAATTCAGGCAGGCTGCAATCAATCACCTGGACTCTCGTGACAGTGAATATGGCTGGATGGGGTAAGGAGAACAGATAAAATGTGTGCTTGGGCTAAAACTCTAGGAAATTGGAAAACTACCTGTGAGCCTGTACAGCGGTAGGTGTCGGTGGAAACAGGTTCTCAGCTGGAAGGCAGAGGCTGCAAAAGCAAGAAATCTGTGGTCTTTGTGGAGGTCTGCTCAGCCTTCTTTCTGCCTGTTAAATACCGGCATGGTAAATGAGACTGCCAAGATACAGAGGCACCTTTTAGAAGATGTTTTTGGGAGAGCTTCTAACCTGTTCCAGTTTTTGGATCCCTTTGGAACCCCAGCAAGATTATTTTCAGGATGGCAAAGATGAATTATGAGGCAGATAAATAAAAATGGCAGACTGGCATGGCTGGGTTGAAAAGTGCGGTCGAAACAGTTCTGTCACTGAAGATGTTATTTCCATTAAATGTTTTGAGATTTAATATTGATTTCAGTGAAATTATGCTTGAAAACAGATTTCCTCTGAAGCTTTATTTTTATATATTTGTTTTGGAACTACTTTAGGAGGTGGAAAAATGAAACGTTCGCTTCAAACGGTTTTTATGTTTTGAAATTGGCTTTTTTCACTGTATGAACAATTTTTAAAATATTATTTATTATTTGTATTCCAGTCATGGCTATGCACTCTAGTTATGGGCTGAACGTCATTTTCCTAACCGCAACGCAGGCTGGCGGGGGGGGATCAGTTTCTTCCTGCAAAAGCTTTGGTTTTGTATTTCTGACTGGGGCTGCATTGATTGCCAGTGCCTATTTGAAAAGGAAAAAAAAAATTCTCATTTTACAATATGTTGGCTGCCTTTTTGTTTAAAAAATTGTAAATACATCAGCAGATTTTCCACAAAAACACATATGCTTTCTTCCTGATGAGCATGATGACGCACTGAGAATCCTTGCAAGAGGCCTTGAGTCTCCGTCATTCAGAGGATAGTGCTGAGGTTGAAATTGAAATTTTAAATAACTCTCTTCATTAAAAAAGATGCTGGTGGGGCCTTGTTAGCAGAAGAATTGCCATTTTCTGACTTTTTTTTTTTTTTTTTTGCCAGCACGGGAACAAAGAAAGAAAGGAGGAGGCAGAATAAAAGCCTGTGTGAGTGTACGTAGGGAGGCTGCGGCTCTCTAAACTGGTAATGGTGTCTGGAAAGAGTCCAGGCCGTTGTAAATATGAACTTTTGTCAATATTCCCCAAGCTTCTTTGGACTCTAGGGTGGGCTTTATTAGCTGAAGGTCACACCATTGTGCTGCCTCCCTCTCCTGAGACCTCTGATACCTTCCTGAAAGGACAGCCCATTATCCCTGGGCTTAGAAGCCAGCTTTCTCTCCAGTGCCTCTGAATCTGATAAGCTTAAGAGGCATATTTCATCCCCCCACTGCTGCTTTCAGGAGACAAACAGTGTTTATCGTTCCTGATTAATTCCGGTTGAACAAAAAAATAAAATAGGAAGCATGTGTGTGTGCACACGTGCGCGCACGCACAGAGACAGAGGGTTGACGGTATTTTTAGGCTGGTCTTGCATAATGTCAGTCCATGGCGCTGGCCGCAGCCAGCAGCGTCTGGTGCTGCCTCTTTGTTTTTCCTAGGTGGTGTGTCCGAAGATTGATTTAGTAACACGAGAGGATCCTGGGCTGCGATCAGTGTAAAGAGAAAGGGGTGGAAAGGGGGACGGGGTAGCAGCAGCCTGAGCATCGAGGTTGGAATTGATTTGTGGCAATTAAGCATTAAGGTCTGCGAGAGCAGGACCACCCGCTGGGAGAGCGGCTTTCCATCACCTGCGGAAGATGAATGGCCCGAGGAGAGAGAAGGGCAGGGATTTCGTACTCTGCTACCTGAAAAGAATCATAAAAATACACTGTACCTCCCTCCTGTATCTTGCAGCCCTGCTCATCACAGCTAAATCCCTTTGCTGGGAATTGTATGCAAGAGGGTTGAAAGATATAAATGTTCGTTGCTGCTTTGGTTTCTCCATTTCTCTCTTTGGATCAGGCTTGAAATTTGTCAGGAGGTGTTTTGTTGCTACCATTTCAATACAAATGTCTTCCATACGTGTCTCCCAATTTCTTAGGGCTACTTGTTTCCTTGTACTGAGATTTAGAGTATAGAACGACTAACAGTGAATAACACGTGCAATGAATAACATACTGTCCCTCTTAACACTGCTGCAGCTCTCGTGGCATGCCTCAGTGGCTGGGACATCCCAGGAAGGAGACCTGTGCCATGTGCTCCTCTCTGGCACAGCCTCCTGCAGGACACCTCGCCTGCCTGTGCTTGGGGTTTTCCGAGTGGAAAATGAGAATATCGGCCCTGTACACAGCCCTGTTTGCTTGGATGACCAGGTAGATGCAGCCCAAGTTAGGTCTGTTGCAAAGGGCTCTGTGTTTCCTTCCGTTTTGTTGCATTGTACTGGCCGAGGCTGAGGAGTGAAAGAAGATATTGCACGTGGCTGAAAGGAGCTTGTTGGTATCTGGACAAGAGGAGGTGGTATTTCACTCTGTAACACTCTAAATTTTTCAGCCTTTTAAAAAAAAAAGGTAAAAATATTGGGGAGCTGCAGTGTGTGAATGCTTCCTCTCTTTTTGCTTTTTGTTCCCATTGAACAAATGGGCCCCGACAGCAGGTCACCGCCCTGCCCCTGCCTCTGTGGCGGGGCTGCTGCTGGTGCAGGGGTGCATCAAATGCTGCACCAGACAAAGCAAATTGGCTGCTTAATGTATGTTGCATCGAATCTTTGTCTTGCTTGTCATGTGGGTCATGTTTAAACCAGATTCTTGGTACTCTTGGTTGCAGCTAACTTCATTTCCTTTGCCAGAACAGAGATGGAACAATATTAAAAATAATTTTACAAAACTATGTTTACTTCTTGCCAGTGAGGACCATGTTTAAAGATGGATTTTGCTATTATGGCTCCAGTGCTAGTGTAAACAGGGTCTAATGGGAAAGGCTGTAAAATAATAGGGCTATTGGTCATCTTCAGGGAAAAGGAATTTCCATAACCCTTTCCAAACTGGCATAGATCCGAAGCTTCGGCTGACCAAACACAGCTAGCATTTCCATTTTAAAATGTATATAGTAGCATGAAGTGGTGGGAGTGGTGGGCCTCCAATATTATTTTTTTCAAAGGTAAACTGCACAAGCCTGTGTGAACTGGGGTCGCTTATTTACTTTTTTGGATGGGCTTAAATTTGTCATTCTTCACATAAAATAGAATATAGTTAAGTTTTAGATGAGAACCTCCTTAAATATACCACAGACTGCTTCTTACGGGCAAAGTAGGTTGGAGGGAGAAAATTAAAATCTTATCTGAAGCTATGTATATGGCTCTTTCTCCAGCTCGGTTAACATCGTGGAAAGATTTTTATTAGTCCAGTGGTGCACCATAGACTGCAGTAGGATGCGTACATGCTCAGAGCCTGAGTTTAGTGACAAGTGAAATGTTAATGTGTGCTTGGCAGAGCAAGTTCTTAATTTCCCTTAAAATGGAGGGGGCAGAAATTATCTCATTGGACAAGATGTCTTTGGGCTACTGCCTACCTTTAGGTATGTCCTAGAGACAAGATTTATTTACTCGGTATGGAAAGATTATTTCCCTTTCCCTCTCTGAATCTGGCCTGTGGTAGCTGTTAGCAAAAGAGCTTTCCACCTCCTGTATCGCAGGAAGCATTTTAGCTCTTGTTGAAATATGAAGCTTCATTCCTTTATTAAAATTAAGAGCTGCTTTCTCACATGGCAAAGTGATAATAAAGACTGAAATTGGATCTATAACTTCATGAAAAGAAAGAGAATTTTTTTAAGACAAATCATGCATGGTAATACCTCCATTGTTCTCCCGCTGTGTTCTTTGTATTGCTTAACTCCTGGCGAACAAAGAACCCATAACTGGAATTGTAAAAATAATCCAGGCATTTAAATCAAAACTCAAAAGGCCCTTGGGAATCTCATGCAAAGGTGTGCCCTTGAAATGGTGGTTTATGAATTGTCTGAACAGGTTTGAACATCCTGGCCCTGAGGAAACCTATGGGAATTTTGCCGCTGACTGCAGCGGGGTCAGGATTTCACACTTGGCTCTTTGTGTGTACTGCCGGGCATTGAGCAGAGCCGCCTTTCAGTCTTTGAGAAAGTCTGACTCCCTCCTCGCAAGCAGGCAGGAGATTTTCTAGTTGGTTGCACTTGTGTATTCTAGTTACGGGAGTTGCTTTTGGTCCCCCCATCTTTGTCACTTACTTAAACAAACATGCAAACTGGAAACACGCACTTGGTTGAGCTTCAGCAGAGTGCCTCCTCAAGATCTCTTGTTACTGATCTAGAACTTAAACTGGATAGGAAAGTGGTTTTAAGCTAAGGTTCAACCCTGCTTAAATGTAAACATTTGAGCAGAGAGATGGGAAATTTGATTCCCAGTTGCCATTCAGCTGTCTGAACCCAGCTAGTTTGAAGTATGAAGGCTCTTTCTCTGAGCTTGAACACAGATGGGTGTGAAGGTTGTATTGTAAATTGAAACAATGGGTACTTCTTCACCAGCTTATTGCAAAATAGTGTTTTTTTAAAAGTACAGGTCTGTCCAGGGTCAAAGTCACTGGGAAACTGAGGTACTTAAATGAACAGTGAGTGGATTAGTCCAAAATTTGTGTGCAGATTCGGGTAACCAAGGCCCTTCAAAACCCACTTGAACATAGAAGTTGGCCCTGTTTGAGCAGGAGGTTGAGCCAGATTACCTCTTGAAGTCCCACCACTTAAGTGACACCGTGATTCTCTGATCCCATGCCGCCAATTTCTATCGTGTCACAGTCCAGGGAGAAGAGAAGAGAGTCACCACAGTTGTAGCAAATTCCCCTTTGTCCTCAGTCTTCCAAATTCATGGTGCAGTGTCCGATGATATTGTTGTTTCAGAATTGCTGTTGATGGAGTAAGCTCTATATGTAATGAAAAACAAAAACCAAAGAAACCATAATGCGCAAAAACATGATCCAGGGCTCCAAGAAAACTGTAACGCTTACTTAAGTTACCTATCATGGTTTTCCATCAAGAGAAAAAGGTTAGGAAAAATTATTAGAAAAAACCTTCTAAGGTTTCACCAACAATATCCCACAGACTGTTGTCAATCCAAAATAATCCCTCCAAGCTCAACAAACTTATTTCTAGCAAACTTGTTTGTAATTAATGCTGGTAGAACTTAAAAAAGTGGGTTGTGTGCCCCTTGTGTTACTATTAGTAGTTGGAAGTGGGATTTGGAAAGCTACATCCTGTGTACAACGTGAAAGTTTATTTAGGCTTCTCTGCCACTCAGGGGATCGCAGAAATGTTGCAGTGACTGAAAGATTGGCTTTAACTTTTCCGTGTGTAGCTGTAATGGAATGTGCAAAAACGTAGAAATTCCGTGAAGGTGCCTGGAGAGATCCAACCCTGGTGTCAACGGGAAGGTGCGTTGAAAGCTGCTCAAGAGAGGGACATTTCTCAGAACAGTTGCAAAAAGTAACAATCACAACTCAGTATGGACAATTAGAAAACGTTAGAAGCAAATGGTTAATTTTTCCCAACTTTTTCTACACCAAACATAGGTAACAGATGCTTTTGGGGGGCGGGAGGAGGCTTGGTTGCAGCTCACTGTAGCTGTGTCTTGAGGGCTTTCCTTAATGAGCTGTCTCCTTCTGTCCAGTATGGAATGAAAAACAAAAGAGTTAGAGACCTTCCTTTGTCCCCATGTGATTTTAATCTGACTCATTCATTCCTAATCATTTTGAAGGATTATAAAAACAAAACCTGTTAAATCTTGGTTCTTGCTTCTTTTCTTTCTCTCCCAAACATGATCATTTGTTCTTTTACTATGTTGCATTTCTTTGCCCATGAATCAGCTGCCTTTTTTTTTTTCTGTATGACAAAAGTCGGGCGGGAAGGGAGGGGGGCGACAGGAGTGCTGCTGTCTTTGATTCATTCGACACACAAGTGTTCCTTGGCCTTTCATACCGAGGAGTGGATGCAGCTCTTGAACAAATTGGACCTACTTGTTTGCTGGCCTAGGCCATCTTGTTATCCAGCCAGCTGTGTTTTGATCTTGGAGGGCCGTTTGAAGATTAAATTGAGACATCTTTTGTTACTATTAAGTGTAGTAATTAAATCAGCTCAGTGTTATTTAAGTGTGGAAAATGTCGCTTCGCTGGCCCATGGGTGCCTGAAGTTGCCATTAGACAGCTGTGTTGCTTCCAGCGCTAATGATGAAGAGGTAGTAGAAAAAAGCCAAGTGCTCTCTAAATAATTTTTCAACCCTTTCTGGGTTATGCCGGCTCCCCTCCCCACCTTTTTGTGTGACATTTCTCCCCTGTCTCTTCTCAATCCATGAAGAAGGTTTTTGAGAGGGAACTCAAGCTTTTGTGGGTGGAGAGCTGGAGGCGAGTGCCGTGTCCGGAGTGGAGGGTGCGGAACGGCGTGTGTGAAACACGGGGCAGTGCGGGTGAGCTCCCTGGGTCTGCAGCTGCTGCGCCATCTCCTAGTCTGCAAGTTGTTGGCTCTCTGAATGACAAAGGAAGCTGAGCTAGCAGGATGGATGCCATAAATGAGCAAAGTTGGCTGCTCCCCCCACCGTTTCCTCCATAGGGGGGGAGTCTGCCCATCAAGTCAAGCATGGCACGTACATTTGTTCCCATGAGGGTCATTGTAATACGATTTGCTGGTGAAGACTGGCCTGGCTGTGGAGTGGTGGCACCTGGGAGATGTGATCTCTGGCTTAGGCCAGGGCTGGTATCATTCAGAGGTCACCTGGGGCTCAACAGGGTGAGAGTCAGTTGCCCTCACCCGGCCCCTTCGCCTCCTGCTTGCCGAGCAGATGGCTTGGAGAGACGTGGCCGGAGGTGATGATTGGCAGCAGGGAGACGCTGGAAGAGAAGGCGAGATCCTCAGTGGGAGAAGCGGTTCTTCGGAGGTCGAGTGTGTTTTAATGCCGGGTTAAGTTGCGCAGCAGTGTTGGTTCATTGCTACTGGCAGCACTGATCACTTGAGCGCTGCCTTGCTCTTTCCCGTCGTGCCCTTTAGAAACCGCCTCTCGCCTCCTGTGCGCAGCTGAACATACAGCTTGCTCCTCTTGTTCCCACAATGACATTCAGCAGCTCTCACTTCTTCATAGGGGAGCAGCAGACAGGATAGCCCACAGCCCCTTTTGGCTACTGCCCACCGAGGCGGAGCAGCACGCTCCCTGCCCAAGCCCGCGCTCCATCCGTGCTTCCGAGCCTTCTTGTTAGTCTGTCCCCCTGGATGCACCCGGCTCTCCAGCTTCCATCTCCAGTAATTGCCCAGCAACATCTATTTGCATTGCTTTGTACGCTGCTGTGTTTTATAGAGGGGGAAGTGTATTTGCACTTCGCGAGTGTTTTTGAGCTATGGCAAGGGTAGAAGTGTGGCAGATGGGTGGGGATGAGAGAATCAGGAGCATGATGAATCTGTTTTTCTTACCTTGTTTAAAATTGCCTGTTAAAATTCAGCAGCCGCACCTCCGATCAGCCTAATGGTGTCTGCCATGTTGCGAATACACAGTCATTAGTTGGTCCAATTCATGCATGCTGAGGTAGGAGGGTGATGTGAATGCAAAGGAGATGGAGAGAATAGGGAGGGGGGGGCAGAGGAAGGAGGGGGAGAAGCTTGGTAATACAGTGACAATGAAACATACGGTAGTCACACTGGAAAACTTTCTCCTTCATTAGCAGGGATCTGTTGAGTTTCTGCTCACATTAGGGTAATTAACACAAGTACAGATTGTTGAACATCTGTGCAGTTTAACTATATGGCCGGTTCCCAGGCTTTAAACAGGGCTGCGAGGAGCCAAATGCAAAGCAGTATGAAAAGCACACACACTATTCATTTTACTGAAATTAGCATTTCTGGATGAAAGCTGATGTTGCACGTTGGCTATAAATTTTCTCTGGTCTGTTGCCAGGTTGGCTAATGATCTGAGGTTAGTGTTTGTTAATAATTTTTTAAGATTTGTTACTTTTAATATTCTGGAGGGGAAGTTACTATCTCGCTCTTCTTTTCTTAAAAGGCAAAACAAAAGCAAGCAAAACAAAGCATATGGGTATATTATATCTAATGTGCCTCTAATCTTTTTCCAATGGAAACCCAGGAAGGAGTTGCTGGTTCAGCCTCCTTCGGGGGCTGTTGGCTTCGTGGAACCACCAAGGCTTTTTAATATTTCTGACCAAACTGCAGTTTTAATTTTCTAGCCTTGTAAATGCCTGAGAGGCTCCTCTTACGGTGTGTTGTAGATATGAGCTGTGTAAATAACCTGCAGGGTTTTGTCTGCAGGTTGGTGGTTACACAGATCCTGCTGCTCTGCACATCACCATCCCATAACTCTGTGGGTACGTAGGGTTTTCAGTGTAAAGGAATAAGCTGTATTTATGGAGAGCCTTCTGCTTTGATTATCCCAGAGGGCTGTTGTTTTGCTGTGGTGTCTTGGAGCTTCCTCCTTGCTCATTTTTACTGCCAGCCAAGAGCATCTGGGACACGAGGCTTGACAGACTCTTGAGCATTGTGGTTAGCAGCAGCGGGTTCTCCGCAGAGGGCCCTTCACGCCACAATTACCTCTTCCTCCTTGGTCCATCAGAGCCAGGGCTTGTTGGCCTGCAGGCTGTGTAGCAGGACCACTTAATATACTTCAGGTTTTTTCATTCCCTTTTCCTGTGTGGATAGGGACAGGACAGTTTTTCCTTTGACAGATGATTTGTGCAGCCTTCTTCACAGGGGTTTCCTGACACTGATAATTCATGGTCATGTTTTTCATAGCGGATTTTAAGCATCTTTTCACTTTGCACCTAGAAATTTTCACTGGGAAGTTCAGACCAATGGTTTCAACACATGACCATCCACATTTTATCTTCTTAATGTGATTCCCCTTGGCGGCTTTTTTCTAACCATCTTTCAGTGTTTTGCAATGTACCCAGTTGTGTATTGACTTCAGTCTTCTGGCTGTACCTGTGCTTAAGCCTATGAGCAGTAGAACTGCAAACCTGAATACACAAGCACACCTGGTTTGGGATACAATCAAATTAAACAAATCCGTACCATGCTAGAAACTTTCAGTGAAAGTGGCTGTGCCTTTGAACTGAAGTGTGAAGGGTGTGCCAGGAACCATAAAACCTTGTCATTCAAAAGTGCAGTGCTCAGAGATCCTGTATCATGAAGATATTGGCATTTTTTTATTAGTCGTGATATCTCTTTCAGATGCAGGTTTTAACTATGCTGAAATAAAAAATGAAAACACAGACACCAAACGAACAAACAAAAAAGTGACCAGATTTTGTCTGCAAGTGGAATTGCTATAAAGCAGATAGCCCTTATAGCTGGGACAACAATTAGGGCAGCATGTCTGTCCGGGAATTTTATTTTAATGGAGAAGACATTCATGTGTGAAGATAAAAAGCCTGCCAATGTGCATAAAAATAATAATCCTCATTAGCACTATTTTGTCCCTGCTGTTTTCACTAAGCAAAAAAATTTTGTTCACCGTGGGGTTTTTTAATGTAATCCCTGTGGGCTGATGTGAACAGAGCTGACCTTTGAAACCCTACTTAAATTTTAAAAGGTTTGTATATTTTTTTGTTTAATTGGGAAGGGAAGGGACTTGGTAGCTTGGAGGAAATGTAATTCTTGCCAAGAGTGCAGTGATTTGGTCCTTTAGTTCACCTTCAGCTCCTGCTCTGTAGGGGCTTACGCTCCAGCCTGGAATTTAGCTTGGCATCACTTGAAGTTGTTGGTGAAATTGTTGCTGTTGCACCTACCAGCTCCTCTACAGTCTGCTGACAAAGGTCAGAGCTTGCAGAGCTTCCTATTTTTTGTGACCAAAAAGACCTGCTGGGACCGAAATGCAGTCTTCAAATTCAGTCCTGCAAACATCTGGGCTTCAGGAGCACAGTCCCCCACGCTGTAAATAACTGTGCTCAATGTTTTGTCGTTGCAGGATCACCTTCTAGGGTGAAGGTGTCCCCACAAGAGAGAGACTTGCTGAATCATATAAAACTGTGCAAGTTTAGTTAAATATGTGCTTCATTTTTGAAGCACTAATTTAGTTCATCTCATCTAAAGGGAAATTTGGGCTGGCCTACTTACTCTTGTAACAGTTTTGCAGGTAATTATTTGGGTGTGCACAGGAGCGCACACCAGCTTAGTTAGGAAAAGAAAAATTGAGTAAAATGTTTATCTGCATTTGATTTCTTACCCTCTCCATAAAAGCTATCAGAAGGTGGCACGTTGCATGGTAACAACGAGGGACATGTATAGCTCACAGAGCATCTGTTACAAGAGGATGAGAGAGGGCGTTTGCCCTTTCAAAGGAGGGTATGCAGGGAATGGAGAACTGAGATTTCCCCTGCAGTAGCCTTGCCAAAAGGGTCCTGACTCTGGTTAAGAAATATTTGTTTAAAGCCTAAATTGAAAAAAAAAAGTCAAAAGAAAGTAAGGCATTTTACCTGGTTTTAGACAATCATATCCTAGACCAGTGAATTATCCCCATGTAGGCAAGTCTGAGGACACACCAAAAGGAGAGGAGGAGGAAGAGTTGTTGGAAGAGACTGGATTTCAGGGGAATGAGAGAAGGAGTTTCTTAGGGACGCTTGTCTCTTCTTGAGCTTGGGTTATAATATTCCAGAAGCTGTGAAACCAAAGAACGCAATGTATGGTTGGGATAGGGGGTGTTGACATTTTAGGTTAAGAAGGCTGCTCCAGCGGTTCGGGTATTTGATGTATGTAAACACAAGTATCAAAGCATTCTCCTGCGTTGGTTGTTCTCTGTGCTGATGGCAGGAGGGTGGAAGAGGGCCACGCTTACAGGTTTTTGGGACGTGTTAACACTGCCTAGTACAGGAAGGAGCAACAGGAGAAATTGTTTAAATTAATCACAGCGTTACTGTGTTAAACGTTTTGGTTTTTTCCTGGACTTGACAATAGTCAGTGTTATTTTGAGTATTGGCAGAATTGTGTCGCTTAAGTTGATGAGGATGTTCAGTCTTCCCAAGGTTAACATCTGTGCTCCCCAGGTTTGTACCTCATGTATCTCTGCTTGGATTTTATTTGGTCTTATTCTAGGAAAACCCAGTTCTATACAAGAGAGTCATGCTCAGGGAAAAAAAAAAAATGCTAGTATTCCTATAAAAACAAACAGACAAACCTGAATTGTCTTCACTTAACTACTAGGAAGAAACCAAAGTCACCTATTTGGTTATGTAGAACTTACCATGAAATTAAAGGGCTGCTATATATGCAGATACACTGCCAAAATGAAATAAAATTTTCCTTTATTAATATCCTCCTCTCTGCCTTGGCCCTACTTCTTGAGAATATTTCCCACAGACTGGACTTAAAATGCCGGTTCTGTTCCTGAAGAGCAGAAAATGGCAACGCATCCAGAGAAGTGTTTTCAGAGTTTTGTAAGGTAGCAAAACTGCGGCTGGTGAAGCAGAGCTATCAGCCTTCAGTTACATGGCTGTATCTGAGACCACAAATATTAAATTCGTTTGCAGTGAGACTACTTGTAATGATTTTTCTAGAAGATTTTTACAGCATCTACACTGTGTATCCCTCCCTGGCTGGGAAGCTGTGGGGCATGCACTGAGAAACTTGAGGACATAATTTTGAAGGACTCCCAAAGTTTCCTTGAAGGTTTGATTTCATCACTAAGGTAACTTCTGTGAAGCAGCAAGTTCTCTTGTTCTCCTGTGTGATCACTTTGAATGTTGCATTTATCTAAATTGCTAAAATAAGCTGAGAGAACTTGAGGCTGTTGCTGTAGCTAGGCTGCATATCCTCAGCCACCTCTCAGACCTTTATCAGACCCCAGACTGAGTGGTCTTGCTAACCTTGCGCTTGCACGGCTGGAATTATCTCCATTGTGTAAACGGAACACTGAGACAAATTTGAAATTACTTGCCCCAGGCCACCTAACGCTGACAATAGACCACACAGTCCCTCAGCCGCTTTCTGTGCCAAAACCATTCTCTTGTGTCTGTATATGGAAAAAACAGAGTAGAGCAAGTGGAGTGGTATTTGTTGTGATAACAATGTGCGTTCAGTCCCAAAGGGCCGTCAGACAGTGATGGATACATGGCTGTGCCATGAAAATCACCGAGAGATGCACAGAAGGAAAGGCTACAATGGTCATTGCCGTGTCCGTAGGTGGACACAGGAGCAGGCGGGCGGTGAGATGGAGCCAGCATCGTTAGCGGGGTCTGTCAGCCCCTGCGCCAGGCAGGCCATTTGCATTCTTCTGTCAGGGAGCTGGAAGCTGCCACGGAGCTGTTTATACTCCAGCCCGCTCTGGCCTTGAATTATGCATGACCAATTTATCATGCCCCCAGCTGAAAAACTAATTGTGTCCCTGGGATATATTTACTAGAAATTGTAGTTTGCTGTGCTGGGGTCCCCAGAGTGTCCGGCAGAGCAAATGACGGGGAAGTCGGAGCGTGTTCAGAACAGGACTCCTGGCTCTGCCACAGCACCGTGCTGTTGATAGATTTTTCACTTCGATTGCCTTTCTGAGGGTTTCCCCCCTCCTTCCTATTTTTCTTACACTGCATTACACTTAATCAGGCTGCAGGAGTCCTTACAGTAGTCTCCAGTATTAAAAAGCACACCAATGTGCTTGAAAAAAAAAAGGCAATTTATTCAGGAAATGCCAACCAGGTTGGGGGGAAGAGGGCTGGTTTCTTCTGTCTGTGGTTTTTCTTTTTTTTTTTTTTCCTTTTTTTTTCCTTTTTTTTTTAATATAAGCGCAGTGTGGCTTCATGTAATGTCTCCAATTACCGTGAACGTCCCCTCCCTCGCCAGGTCTAGAGTGATAAGATTCCCTAATTACTGTCATTTGAACGCGAGGTTGGGGAGGAGAGGATTTTGTTTCCTCATGCAGAGCTCGTGGGGTGGGCTTAAGCTTGCAAATGGTATTACCACCAGATCTGGCAAAGGAGCATGGGATGCCCCAAACCAAATTTCCTAGCAATAAAATGCCAGCTGTCAAGCCTGTGTCTGGCTGTAAACCCTCTCATAAGGTAGAGCTGAGCCATAAAGATCATCAGTGGGGGCGAGGTTTGAAAGGGAAGGAGGTAATTCACTGATAAATTAATCGCCAAGTTCAGTCTGTCCTCCCCCACTTGTCACGGGAGGAGGATGTCAAGGACTTAATCACAATAAAGGAGTCAACGGTAACACATCTTCAGAGGCAGAAGAGCCCTCTGGAATCTCTTCCTTCTTTTTTATCCTCCTCATTGCCCGAGCTCGTGCAGCTCCGCCTAACGCAGTTTGCAGCAAGGGGCTTCACTGCGAGCAGTGCGGGAAGATAAATGGGGAGGTCTGCTTTCCGAGAGGCTGGGGGACGGCAGGCTGGGCTTCGGAGAGAGGGTTCGCTCCTCTTCCACCGTGGGCAGGAGCTTTTCTTACGGCCGTGCTGAAGCGGGCTGCAGGCTCTGTAGCTGAGCTGTGCTCTCCCACCGCTTCGATGGGATTCAGTGCGTGTCCTCTGGAAGGGAGAGCTGTTGGAAGTTAGTTGGGCTGGAGTACAGGTGGTGGTACCAGAGGTGCTTTCGGAAGTAAATTCCAAGATGTATCAAGTAGTTTGTGGAAACTATTTGCAGCAAGTGTGCACATGGAAGGTTGAAAGAAGTGAAGGTGGTTTTATTTGATGTTGTTTCTGAATGTCCCAGATCTGGATCAGCTTTTAAACATTCAGAAGCTCCCTACAGCTTGCTTCCTTCTAGTTCCCCAAATTTGTATTGATCACCAGTTCCCCAAAAAGATCTGGTGAAAAGATATTGTTCAGGTGACTAAATGTCTTGCTGCAGAAAAAGTAGAGCAGATCTGTTGTGTGATGAAACCATCCTCCTTTTTGCTGAAGTATGTGATACAACCAGCATAAAAGTAGATACGAAGCTTGTAAAATCATATCAGAGAGAAGGCATAAAGAGGTTTTTCCCTGAATGCAGCTAGCCAGAGCAAAACCAAGACTACAGACTTCAGGGTTGGCGTGGACTACCAGAACTACCCTTACTGTATCTCCTCAAACCCTAGTGAAATAGGCACGAGCCTGGAGATCACGTTCCTGTAGGATCCAACACTGTGAGCTTGCTTTGCTCCCTTTAAGCTATTGCATGTACCGATTTCCAAGGAACAGTGGACTGGTCATGGAGCCCAGTGGTTCAGGGGGCCTCTGTGCAGAGAGGCAAAGGAAAATTTTAAGCCGAGTTTGGTGTAGAGTACAGCGTGTTTTTCTGGAGGGTGTTGTAGCACTTTACGAAGTTACTGTGCTTTGGAGCAGTGGGGAGAACACAAGACAGACAGACTGGGAGATAGGATGGAGAACACTTTCATGTAGCAGCAGTTGTACCATTAAGAAAAGGGTGGAGTAGAAGACAATACAAATCACAGCTTCTTTTGTTGGTGTTTTTAGCTGCATCAGCTCAGTGTCTGGATGCTTTTGCCCTTTCATTATTCAGAATGAAACGCATTAGAGAGTCCAGGTTATGCTCCTTTTGCTGGTGGTTCTTATTAGCTTGTTAATGTCTTCTGAGGTTTTAAATGCCTACAAATGTGAGTTCTGGGATAACTTGAGTTCAGGGCAGCTGTCCTTGGCAGGGTGTCCTGATTTCTCCTATGAAAATCTTCCATGTTTTGTTCTCTTCCAGCCCTGTTAACTTGTCATTATAAACTGAGGAAAAAACCACTGGCACTGTGCTGCGTTACAGATATTGTTCTTCCCAAACCTGCCTCCTATGCTCTTTCCAAGGGAGCTTGTCTGTCTGGCAGTTGACAGCTTCTGAGTGGCTCCACTGGTTTTTCTTCCTCTGATTTATTATTCAAGCCCTTTTGGCTTTGCTGCTTTTTGTCTGTCTGCTGTGCGGTGCTCAAGGTGCCTGAGCTGTTTGGTTTTCTCCCGTTTGCTGCTGCTGCAGCCAAGGTGGGATAAGAACCTGCATGGGAAGGGCTGGGTGCAGAGAAACCCGCCAACAAGCTGAAAATAAGGTGGTGGAATCAGGGTAAAATAGAAGTCAGCAGTTGTTTTACAAGAGGTTACATGACACAAACTGACCCTCGCCTCACTCTCTTAGTTTTTTCTCACCCAGAGATTCTGTCCACCATCATTTTCTTCTTCATCCTCTCTCCCTCCTGTAGCCGGGATACAGTTCAGTGTCAATTCCCGTTTACTCCTGTGCTTAAAGTTATGTAAACTGTTCGAGAAAAACAAGTTGTGATCAGCTAAGAGAGAGGGGGTTTACGTGCCTGTTTAAGAAGGGGAATTTTTTAAATTCACGGTTAAGGGGAATTACCCTAACGTCAGCTACAACTAAACATTGTACTTGCTGACACAGTTTCAAATCGTTGTGAACACAGTCACCTAAAACACTGTTCTGGCTTGGGAATTTGGGAGGATTGGGGTTTGAGCCCCACGTCCTCAGCACAGGGACGTGTTTCTGAGTGTCATCACGTTCCTCAGTCAGGAACAAGAACTAACAAAAATAAGGAAGAGGGTACAACACATTTTTGTCTTGATAAAACCGTGGAAGTATCTCGAGATGTATGCCTGTACAGTGGCACATCCGTATCCCTGGCTTAGGGAGCTGTGGAGGAATTCTGAGGGGGGTGCGGGAGAATAAACCTTGCTGCTCTAAGAAATCCTGAAAATGTCCATCAGAAATGCTGCAATTATTCGGAGGCTGCTGGAAGCGTTCCAGTATCGGAGTCTTTGTCTCCATCCATCACAGGCACTGCAATCTTTGTGCCCCCAGCTTCAAACAAGGGCTTCACGCTGTCCTTGCAATCTGCCTTTATGCAGCGGAGTGTGGAGGCTTCTAATTACGAGGCCGAGATGCGCGGCGGGTGGGGAGGCGTGCTGTGCCCCACAGCCGCGTACCTGATTATCCGTTGCTGAGGTCGTTAGAAGGGTTACTCCTGAGTTTAAGCCTGCTCCGCAAGACCCCTAATTATATGCTGCTCTGCAAGTTGCATTAAAAAGAAATTGTTGAAAAGACAAAGGACAGAATAACATTTCCTCCCTCGTCTTCCCCTCTTTCCCCCCCAGCAACACGCACAGACACACACTCCCCCACCTCTCCCCGCTGGGCCCAGAGCTACTTTTCACGCTCGAGTTGGTGCAAGCTCTGATAAAGCCATTGAAAGATGCAGCAGGGAGACAGAGCGCTCCCAGGGACAGAGGGAGGCAGAAGAGGAAGCCGAAGTAAAATGACCCCCTCCCAGGTAGATACAGCCAGGCGCTGCTTACTGAAGGAGTTGTCCCACAGAGCGGAATTAGAGAAGAGATTAACCGTCCTTTATTGTTTTGTTTCACTTCCTAGGGAGCAATGTAATGTGGTTTCTTCCATCGTGAAAAACCTGCTTCAGCTGGAGCTCCGGGAAGCCTGAATCACTATAGATAACGCATTCAAAGTGCAGTATCCCTTGCACATGCTGCCAGTTCTCATTTTAATCTCCCTAGACATCAAAAAAATTAAAATGTAAAATTCTAAGCTATGCAGTTGAGTGACATGAAGGCTGCACTCGCTGCAATGCAATTTCCAAATCTGGGACATGCACACATGTGTCCATCCCTGTCAGAGATAACGGGTTTATGTGTGCTTTCCATGAGCCCATGAAGTGTACCACTAACAGAGATAGAGAATTGAATGGGTTCTTCATTACTGCATGTCTGGACTACTAATGAAACTAAAGCCAGGTTGATAACAGTAGCACTAAATATTTCCAGTGCTTCTTGGTGCGACGGTAACATTTTCAATTTACGGTGGAGATTATTATAGGGGTATCTGCAGGACCAAGGGTAACGTTTTTTCGAGATTGCTATTTCAAGGGATGTTTTTTTTATTACTATTTGCATTATGGTAGCACCCGAAAGCCTGAGTGACAGACCAGGATTTCACTGCACTAGGTGCTGTACAAATATGGGGGAAGATTCTCTGCTGCAGATTGGGGGGTTTTTTGAGACGTGGCAGTGGGGCTTTTTCATTGCTTTTGTAGCTGTAGCTCATATTTGAACAGGAATTTTACAGTCAAAATGTCAAAGTTTGAGTCACTTCTGTACTGGAGAAGCTTGCAGACTGGCATATTATTCTTTGCTGTAATCTGTGAGCTTTAAACCTTGCTCAGTCTCTTGAATATCTCAGTTGCAGTGCCCTATTGTGTGCTCCTTATTTCTTACTAGTTTGCCTTCATTTTATTCTGGTGTGCAACACTGGATTCGCTGCCCACCCAAGGCACTAACAGCAGGGAAACTTCTGCTCCTTCTGTCTGATGTGATTTCTTTTTTTTTCCCTCCCATGTTTTCATGTATTCTGTTTGTCTTTATGTGGTGAGGAAGGTCCCTGCAGCAGTCTTTGTTGGGCTCGGTTAGCATGGCTGAAGAGAGGCGGCGATGCAGCCGTGCTGGCAGCACAAGGCGTTGTTCCTGGGCGTTTGTTGGCGCTGCCTCCAAAGCACCGGGTCAGGCACCGGGTGTGAGGTTGAATGTGCTTCTCTCATGGTCACCTTGCACTCACCCACGTTGCTCCCTCCGAGGCAAGATCCGAAACCACTGATGGATCACTCTCTCCCTTTGTTTTGTGTGTTTAATGTGAACTCATACACCTCTCTCTGTGTATAAGGTGAAATAACCCCAAACCTTGAGCCTGATAACCCAAAACCTCCGCACATTGGGTTGTTGGTATGCCTTTGCTTTCTCATGCCTTGCTTTCCACTGCTGCATGTTGAGAGATTTCTTAGGTGTGATTACTGTGGGGCATCTTTTCTGGCTACCTACCTGAGAGCAGGCTGAAGATGGCCCTTATCCCACGTGCAGTTTTATCTGTCTTTTATGTTTTGGCAAGATGGCAAGACAAAGATATCAGCTGTCTTGAAATTACTCCAGAGAGCAAAATCTTTGTTTCAAATGGTATTTGGAGATCTTCCAGTCATGCTTCATATTTTTCTGGCATCTGTGTCTAAGATCAAAATCTCTTTGATTTGAAAATGTCATATCGCTTGAGCTGGGACTGTAATCTTGCCTTCATGCCGGATGCACTGGTACCCCTTCTGTCAGTGGTGGTACTTTCCTTGCTTTGCACGATCTTCAGTTAGCAAGAGTTTCTTGCTGGCTTTTCAATTTTTTTCTGTGATATCTTTAAAAGGTGCAAAGAGCAATCATGGTTTTTTGAGTGCATGGTTTGTCGGATTCTTCAAGCCCAAAGTCCCCAGAGTCTGCAAGTTGAGTCATTTTTCTGCTGGCACAGACTGTGCAAGAGGCATTGCAGATAGTCTTGAGGCACTGGCTATGTACTGTTGAACAGTCTCCAGAGTGACTGTCTCGCTCATTTTGTCAGTTTGAAAGTAAAAGAACTTGAAATCTAGAAGTAGTGAAGATAAAAGTGAATTTCGTTATAGTGCTTTTCGAACCCCTGAACATACCCAAGGCAATGAAGCAGGAGCACGTCCAGCCATAACACCGTAACCCATTTCATTGAGCGGATAAACACTGGGCACGAGCAACTGCTGCTTTTGAGGGACAGCACTGTGGCTTCCATCTGGACATCTGCCAAGGAGGGGTAGAAGGGACCTGATGCTAACATCTCACTCGAGCCGTGACACCTTTAATGTCACCCTGCCTCGGAATCAGAACTAAATTCTTACCTCTCCTGCTAGAAGTCTGGCACTCTGATTCAGAAGCCAACTAGATAATAGGTCAGACAAACCAGATGTGGCTCAAAAACCTCTAGAGTGGGAAAGGGTGGCTTAGTATTTGTTATTTTTTTTTCCATGCATGTCTTGCCATTGTGCGTTGAAGATGGTTTTTAGGTTTCTAAACAAAGAAGCACTGGCTGAGATCAGGTACCCAGTCTGTACTAATGGAGGGGAACCAAGAATGCTTTGGTGGAGCTGTATTTCTTCATTACAGTTATAAAGACGAGATCTCCTGCATGTAGCCCAGGTAGATCTGAAATACCCACCCATAAGACATTGCAGTAGCGATGCAAAAAAGAAGTATGCCTGCATTTGTATGAGGTGATAAAATGTGCCCAGGAAAATGTGTGTGCTGAGCTGATGCAAGTCCCGGTCCTACAGCTGGTGGTGGTACGCAGTGACCTCGCACACTAGGAGGATGTGCTGCCGTGCATCATGACACTGATTCCCCCCTGGACTGCTTCATTTCAGCGCATAGTGACTGAATGCTTTACAATGGCTGCTGCAGATTTATGTTGTCATGTGTTTGTGGCAGTGGTCTACAGCCGCTTCAGTTCGTGGTGTGGTGAAACAGCCTGGTCTGCGAGGACCTGGAGAGACCAGGGAGCAAAGGAAAGGATACAGGCAAGGTGATGAACGCTGGTGGTTGTCTGAATCCAAATGGGGCCTCTTAGGTGCAGCTTCCTGAGCAGCTGTGAATTTTTCTATTTGACAAACTCAGGGCAGATCTCTTCCACTCTTCTGAAGAAAATGTTTGTATTCTGATTGTGTTTATACTTGAAATAAGGGATGAGCAGGTGGAAGAAAGTGATTTGTTCTTTAGTTCAGACCCTGTGCTTTATGGAAAGTGTGAAGTCAGCGGTCATGACTTGGAGTGAAGAGGTGATGGGTTGAAGAAGAAGGGGAGAAAAAAAATAGTGTTCCTTGTTTGGGCTTCTCGGTAGTTAAGCCATGTAGCTGCCACAACCCTGGAACTGTGACCAGACCTGCGTATGCAAGGTTTCCTTTTCTAACATCTCATCCGGTTGCTCCCTAATCTATCCCTTTGACTCTTTAGGATTGACACTAGGCAATTATGTTTTTAAAATACTGTCAGTGGTGGCTGCTCTGCAGCACTCGTGCCGTGGCTGCGACTGGTGGAGCTGGACCAGCAGAAAGCCGGGATAGATTGGTTCTGCAGAGATTAATGCCAAACACAATTGTCTGCCGCTGGCACGCCACGAGAACCTCCTATGAATGGAGCGGTATTAAATCTGAACCTTGCAAAGATGTTTGAAAACCAGCAGAGCGGGTGGCTGGAAGATTAACTCTGCACGAGGACACTTTGGAGCAGAGAGCCACAATAGCAGCGTCAGTGCCAGCTTTGTCCCAGCTGCCAGAAGGGACTTTGTCAGGGGAGTCCTTTACCATGGCACTGGTCCCCCAGCTGCTGGAACAATTGCTTGAGACCACTGGCAGTCAGCGTGATTACAGCAGCCTTCAGGCCGCTTTATTTTACATGGGCAGTTATCCAGGTCCAAGGATGGGCTCAGCCTGGAAGGATGTAGAAGGACGTTTGCCATGTTGTGCCCTTCCACACTACATCTCTCCTTCGTCTGCGTTCAAGGATCAGGCCTGGCTTTGTGGGTGATCCGTAGTCACCCCAGGTTGCAGTCCATGAAACACTCCCAGTACCTCCGGGTATTGATGTGACAAGATAGATAATTTTTTTTCTTTCTACATGAAAGAGACATTTAATTGAATTAATTATCTAATTTATTGCCAGCCTAACTGGTATTTTAGCTGTGTGAATTCACAGTACAAACCAAGAGCGCCCGTGAAATTTTAACCCCTTTCCTTTCTCTTAAGCTGTGTTGCAGCTGTTAGATCACATTTACAAACCCAAAGTAGTGCAACTGCTGATAACAGAGTTACTAATTTCGTGTGGGGATGGACCTGCAAGAACCAAACAAGGCTGCTTGCTCGTTCTTTAGTTTCTTCCTTAGGCCAGGTAGATCGTTCCCTTTGCCTTTGTATTTTTAAAAAGAGGAGTTAGGAGGTGTGTTTACCAAAATGTATTTTTGTCCCAATGGGAAGGGCCCTCTTTTGCTTTCTTCCTCTTTCTTTATGTGAGTATGTAAATATATGTAAATGTATATGGGGCCTTGGATTTACCCTCTTCGTCTCCCCCTCCCATGTATAATGTATGTGTTAAACATGTAATCATTAATCAGCTTTGTAGGGAGTGGAGACAAGAAGGGCTCTTTGATAGATGTATACTTGTGACTGTGCCTGTATGCGTGTTTATTAGGCAGCACGGTGCTATCAAAAGAAACTCCAGGTCCCCGAGGATAAGAAACAGCATAGGGAACAAATTAAGAGGAAAAAAAAAATCCAACCTCTCTTACTGTAAAAACCCTCTGTCTTCTACCATCTGTCTCCTCTTTTGGAGTGAAATAAATTGGGGAGAGATCTTTGAATGAGGTGCCTATTTGTAATGCACAGAAATGTTAATGGAGAGCAGAAGCAAAGTTATGGTTACCATTGCCTCTGATGGTGGGAGTGCTGGCGGCAGGATGACATTATTTCTTTTGTCTGTACATGCTGGAAGTGGTTTAGAGCAAAAAAGCCTTCAGGTTATCGTGCACAAGCACAACTATTTCTTAGGTTTTACTATCACGTTTGATGTTATGGAAGGCACAAATTAAAGGTGGTCGTTGCCCTGAAGTGTTCACAGTAAAGACAACAAAACCCACAGCGGTTCTTTGGGAATACTCAGCTCGGAACATGCTTCAGGCTGCTCTGTGCTGGTGGAGGAGGACTTGGGGCGCTGGACTTACTTGTCTGGAGATTAAGGTAGAGGGGAGGGATTGACTTATTTGCATTTCTCATCCTGTGTGATACAGCAGTAAGTCTTGGGACCTGACAGCTTGAATTGGACATGGGAAACCAAACATCTCCTTGGTTGCGTTAAAGGGCAGCTTAGTCAGTCTTGTAGAGTTATACATATGCTCTTCCACAAAATCACGTTGTCCAAAATTATAAAGTTGGAATAGACATGTTTGGGGGAAAAATTAAAAACACAAATTATTTAGGTGCCTTAGGTTATATTTCGCTGCTTGTCCTTAGCTTGTAGACTTGAAAGTGCCTATTTTGAGAAATATCTAGTAAAATACGTATTTTAAATGACCTTAAAAAGTGGCTTTGGCTCATTTGGCATAGAAGTGCTGCACCTTTTGCTTTGGATTCTTGCAGAGCTAGGCAGGAGACGCCAAGGTCTGATTGGAACCGCTGAAGTGCACAGGAAACAGCAGTCCTGGCTCCATCAGCCATCTGCTCCACGTCCAGCAATCAGTCACCAGCCAGGGGAGCAGGGGAAGGATTTGAAAGCGTGTTAGTGGGGAGCAGCAGCAAAGAGACTGGGAGGCAAATGGGAAAAAAAAAAATCCATTTTTTTCAGTCTGCCCAATGCGGAAAAGCAGATGGATTGGCTGCAGCATGCCAGATTTGCCAAGGTGTATCTGGTATTGTTTTAGGAAAGGAAAAAAACAATAAAATCTCAGGAAGGGTATACCCAACAAAAGATATATACGTTTGCTTTGGACCAATGTACAGTATATTTATGCCAAGATAGCAGCTCCATCAACTGTGGCTATTTCTCTTTTATTTTTTATTTCTTTCCTCCTCTCATTTGCCAAAGTTTGCACTTCCAGATTGTTTTACAGATGAGCTGAAAGCCACAGAAATTCAGAACCTCATCAGAATTTTCCTAAACTGTTGACTATTAAAGTCTACATTTTTAGTTTTGGAGGCCTTTCCATCATTTTATTTTTTGCAGAAGAAATAAACAAGGTATTCGTTTAGGCAAGTGCTTCAGCTACAGTGAGATTAAGCACATACACAGAGCTAAGCGTTTGATCGAGTGCTTTTCTGAATACACCTTCTAGAAAATTGATGTCCCTTACACAGCTCTTGCTAGGCTCATCAGAAGATGCTGAGGTCTGATGGGAGCCTTTTGTGCATTTTCGAGATAATGTCTCTGGAGGATCATTACACACATCCCTCTGCAGTGAGTACAAGGAGATTGTCACCAGGAAGGTGTTAGTCACTGTGTATTAACATGCAGGATTATTCTGCCTCTTTTTTCACTGTAGGCTTTTCATCTCCTTACTAAGCAGGCACCGTCATGTCTAGGCTAAAATTGCAAAGGCTTCTTGTAACACCACATTTGTGTCTGCAGTTCAAGAAATAAGCTCCAGTGAAATGAGCTGTTAGCTGCTGTGTGACCAGTGAAGAGAGGTATATGGAAAGGGCACTGGCTTCAGCCCTCGCCACTAAGAGGCCAAGAGATCAGCCAGGACCAAGCCAGGGGAGCTCAGCATGTGGCTCCTGAAGGCACAGCTGTCTGGAGGGGTTAACGACCTGGCAGCTGAACAGGATTGTTACTGTCCTGGCAAACCAGCGCATAGTTAGCCAGAGGGAGGTCAAGTACAGCGTGCTCTCCTGTTCCATCCAAAAGCATCTCCTGTGCAAAGCTGGTGGTTGAACACACACACACCATTGAAGTTTCCCCCAGCTGGGCCAGCTGTCTTCTGCCCAGAGCCAACCTGGCCCTTTGGCAGGTCCTGGGAGTTGAGCGTCCTGGAAGCTCTCCAGTTGGTGGCTGAGCGTGGCAAGCGTTGGCCAGTGACGCAAAAATCGTTCCCCTTGGACATCACCGCAAAGGAAGAACAGCAAAGCTGGGTCAGTGGTGCTCTGCTTATTCACAGGTCCATAATCAAACACAGTAGAAGGTTTTAGAACACAAAACCTCTGGCAAGGCACTTACCATTTACCGCAGGCAAACAGAGCTTTACAGGCATAACCATATCAGCACATACGAAAATAAATGTAGTAATTGCCTTGCAATTATGCCGTGTGATAACAAGTGCTGTTAGATGGACTGTCCTGCTAGAGCTCACCACCTTCCTGGCGTGAGGCATGCATCTAGAGTTCAGCCTTCCATCCATCTTGAGGCTTGCCAGACTCCAAATCTAGTAACTTCTAGCATGCAGAACTGTGTTTTTGTTGAAAATATTTGGTTACTGATACAAGCCTCAGTAACTGGGAGAAGTTTCTTATGGTTTGTGCATGAGGAAGTGGCTTGGTTTTGTGGTCAGTAGTTGGCATAGTATATATTTCACTGCTTTAATGTTTTTTGCAACCCCACCCAGATAGCTAGTGTAGTACAAAAGAAATACATTTGGAAGAGCTGCATGGGTGTAGCTGATCACATTCACTCTGTTAGCTTCAGCTGGCTTGCAGAGTTCCTGTACCCAGAACATTGAGAACACAGAGCTTTTTGAAATAAAACTAGCTGTTCCCTATGTCAGATCAGTTCATGTCTGTACAGATGGTTTCTCAACTGGAATTGCCAGTAACATCATCGGCAAAGGTTTTGAATGACGTTTTTTGTTCATTTGGGTTTGCGGAAATTTTTTTTTGTCTCTCTGATTGTATTCATAAAGGACAAATTGCAAAGAAAAGAGCCAAAGGAAAGTCAAGAGGTATTGTACAAGAAGGAAAAGATTATAGCAGGGAGGCATAATGTATTGGAAGTGAAAGACCATTCCAGTCTACTGGGGATTTTCTCAAGAATGTGAATGTACACGTCTACCAGAAGAATGGGAAAAGAAGGGCTGACACTTTGTGGGATTCAGACAAAAGAATGTAGATCCTTTTCCCTTCGCATCAAGGGGTCCATGGAAATTAAATTGTCCTCTCAATGCAGGGGGGGGTTCCTGTCCAGAATGGATCACAGCATGATGGTGACTGTAAAGAGGTTTTCTCTTCTACTACCTTGCTCCACGGGGCATTAACTTGAAGAGCATAATTAGGATATACATCTGGAAAAACACACCATCAGGCACAGATACAGTAACACACTGGAACCCAAGTGTATTTTAGTCTACTGCGGACGATGGAAAAGAAACTGAGACCAGCAGCATCAAAACTTACTTCCCGTGAACTTTCTCTCCCCATTTCTTCACATACTTTGGCTTGTGCACGTACAAACCTCCTTCTGTAAGGGAGAAAGTTAGGCTATTTAAATGCCATGAAAAAAAATTGATTTAAGAGGAAACTTGAAAAGAGAATGAAGACCTGGCTGGTGAGGACAGGAAAGATTTCCGTGCTTTGGACGGAGGGCACAAAGAGGCTAGGCAAGTCCGCTGGCCCAGGGTTTATAGCGTGGCTATAGCTGGTCTCTGAGAGAGCTGGGAGGTGGTGAAGGAAGTGTGGTGTTGGCCAAGTTAGTCTTAGATTGGGGAGGGTGGGGAGATGCAGGAACTGAGAGTCTTTTAGGTTTTTTGGAGACAAGGATGAGAAGATTGTTTGTGAAAGCAACTGGAATGGGGCATGGAAAAATCCAGGAAGGCTGTTTTACCCACGGGGTGAAACTCTCTTTTTGGTTTGGACTGTAGCCAGTGGCACAGAGTAACAGAAACTTTCGAATTCGTGCATCTGCTGCTTGGCCAGTCCTCGCTGGAGACTGTCAGAGCAAATGGAGCTGCCTGTTCTGGAACCATTTTAGCTAGAATCAGCTCCCAGAAGACGGTTGTTAATAACTCATGTCTCACCAGCCCTCTCCTCCTTCACTCCACTCCCTAAAAACTGGGCTGAGAGACTGCAGGAATTGGGGCTCTCCTGGGCAGGCCAGCAGCGAGGTGATGGGCTCTCGCCGAGGTCATCTGCTAAAGCCATTGCCCTGGTGCACGGCAGCCACGATACAAAGCACAGTCATGTTTGAACACTGGCCTGACTTTCTGTCTATTTTAATGCTTTAAACAGGGCTATGCATTCAGGAGTTATTTGTATAAGCATTCTCTAGGCATTTGAAAAAGACTTCTGTTTTCCAGAAAAGAGGAGGAAAGAGGCCGGAAGGGACCACGTTGGGCAGAGCAGGGACAAGCGATAGGGGAGCAGCCAAAGAGGAGGGGTTTTGGCTGAGCTGGTGTGTGGGTGACTGTGGGCAGACACGGTGCTGCACGTAGACTTGCTTGGGCTCCCTCACACCTGGTATTAAATCAGAAAAAAAGCCTTCCACCTTCTGTTGCTGGGAGTTATGCTCTTTAGAGCCGAGTTCGACAGTTGTTATTGCAATTTTGTGGTGCTCCTTTGATTTACAGCTGTTTTTACGACCATTGAGACAGCCACAAATCGAGGAAATCTCATAAAACAGAGAGTAAACGTCTCCTTCACAACCCAGGCAGAGTTTTGGCATCCGTGCTTATTCCATAGAGCAGGATGTGTAAACAATATTGTGTCCCCTGAGTGGCTGATATCAGTACAGTTAAGTGGTAACAGCTTGAAAAATGCATTTCTCATATATTAGCGGTAAAACTCGAAATGGGCCCCCAGGCTAAAGTAAATTGGTGACATTTTGCAGCAGAAAGGGAAAAAAAATAAGGGCAAGGATTGGAAATGCGGAGCCCCAGCTTTGAAAACAGTGGGATTGGAGCCAAAGTTGGATTTATCTGCATTATTGCAGTACAGAAATAAATGGATCTACCACACTTGTTGCAAAGCATATCTAATTGGAGAAGACAGATTATATGTCGGCTGCGAACAGTGGGCTGCCCCCTTCACTGCCTTCTTACGCAGAAGATGAGGTCAGTTAATGCCATATTTAATCAAAGTATAATGATGAAAGCTTCTTTCTTGACTTACTGTATAGCACAGGAGAAATTCCTGGTGCCCCTTTTCTGTAAAAAGTTTGTGAGTGCACTTCACTGCCCTTGAATGAGTGAGGAGTAGGAATGCAAATGTTTTGCAGATGTGAACCACAGTCTTACTTCCATGTTTTTTCCTTCAAAG
>NW_010100440.1:83361-106608 GCF_000699245.1 Pterocles gutturalis | reverse complement strand
AAATTTATGTGCTGTCCTGTTTCCCCCTTTTTAGGTGCTCCTAACCCCGTCTGTTGGGACTTTAAATCCTGCTGCACCCTGCGGGGTGCCTTCTGCTGCCGGTGTGGGTGTCCATGTGTGGGAATAGAGCTGTGGGGAACAGCTAGTCCAACAGGGATGTTACTTCTCTAAAACACAGAAACACAAGACGCAAGAGAGAGAAGGGTTGATGGGCACGGTTGATAATTAAGTTAAAAGAGTCAATCTGATAAACACTGGAGAGACAGCTTCTAAAATTTCCCCAAGACGCAAGAGAGAGAAGGGTTGATGGGCATGGTTGATAATTAAGTTAAAAGAGTCAGTCTGATAAACACTGGAGAGACATCTTCTAAAATTTCCCCGTGTTTCGGGGTTACCACATTCGTATTGTTTACCTGATGAATATTTGATGTTTCCTTCATGTATAGAGTTGCTGTTATCTGATTGGGGTGAAGGGAGGTATCATCGCCTTGTCGCTTCTCCGTTTGATTACCCGTGGGTCTGCTGAACACAACGCGTGGTGGTCCAGCCCAGCTCAAATTCATCTGCTGTCTGTTTGTGGAGGAGGGCTACGAGAAGACCTTCTGCAGCTGTCTGCTTCACAGAGCTTGGCAGGGAGTTTTCAAATAAGAAAGCTGTCGTTCTTTTCCTGGACTGATATTCAGAATCTCTTTGCCCATTTCTAATTAACCTAATGAATAATGTTAGAACTTGGGCATCTGCAAGGGTTCATAGACCCGTAATACGGGTGGTTCAGGAAATGGTTTTCTTACTGGATCAAGAGAGAAGGAGAAGGCAGAGGATTATTCTTTTTTGTTTGATTTTGCTTTCTGTCGCTGTCTTGAAAAGAGGTAGCCTGAAGTTGTTCTGGAAGGCCGTGGCAGTCTTGTTCTGTATTTTTGCAGTTTCCGTGGGCAAGATGGGAATGGACATTCCCCAAGCTCATGTGCAAGCCCTGCGATGTTGGTGGTAAAGCAGCAGTGAATGATATTTGTATCCAGAGGTTATTTGTTGAATTGTTTACTGATGAGTTAATGGAAAGGACTGGGCCAGGAGTCCAGAGGTTATTTGTTGAATTGTTTACTGGTGAGTTAATGGAAAGGACTGGACCAGGAGGTGGTTGCAGTGTTTGCTTATGAATGGTTTCATGTTGGTAACGTAAAAAGTTTTACCTTCTGGAGTCATGTTGCTGCATGAGGTTCTCAGCTAACATGTATTTTAAAGGAAAAATCCAACTGTCTTAGTTGCAAGAATTAAACTCAAAAATACAAAATTAATGTTGACAAATTTAGGCAGATGTCCAATTTGCTTTCCTTTAAAGATATATTAGTTTTTAAATCTCTTTAGTTTGAGTCCCCTTAGTCTTTATAATTATTTTGCATTGTCCTGGCACAAGGATGAAGCCGGAAGGCTGCAGCAGGTTCTAGCACTGAAGTAAAGGAAGAGCAGTACCCAAACCACAGACCACTAGAAGAGGCAAATCTCTTAAATAGCTGCGTGATTACGATGGATGAAGTGGTTGAGGGGCAGGGCCAACGCTGCTCCAGTATAATTCACATGGCTGTAATATTCATCTTGTAATAAGAATCTCTGGTACACGTAATTCTGCTGGGACTGAAAATTTCCCAGTAAGCCTCTTAGTGAGGCTGCTGAATAAAAATAGAGGAGATACTTCTTAGGTGGTGAAGCTTGCCTGAACCGCACAATCTCTGCAGCAGGAGCTGCTCCAGGGTGCCGATGCTCGCGCACCCAGGTGCATCCCTGTGCCGGGTATCGGATGCTGGTGGGCCAGCGGACCCATCCAAGAGCTCTTGGTCTCTTGGGATTTGCCTTCGTGTTCAGTATGAATGCACCCAGCATGCTGCAGCTTTGGGTGAAGCCAGGGATGCATTTTGTGTCCAAACTGAGTCATTTTCTGCATAGGAGGGGAGCCCACTTCAGAAGCCCCATCGTCCTCCTGGATTGCACAGCTGTGAAAGGAGTGGACCTGGGAAAGAACGGTGCTTTTGTGCAGCACAGCTATGTGTTTAACATAATAAATGTTTATTGTCCTCTGGAGCAAAGGAGCAATAGGCTAAATTATAGCCCGGGGAGGGAAAGCTAGAATCATGAGGTATAGGCTGTTAATTATCTTTTTTTTAGCTGTCATAATGTACTGGCGTTTGCCTGCAGCTCGCCCCCTCCCACTGCTCCATTACCCACCCCCCCCACCACTATCTCCAGAATATCTGCTTCCTCTGTCACTGCGCCCTCCTCCTCTCCGGCCTCCTGCTCTTCCATTTGTAAGGCATCTCCAGCCTCCGGAGAGATTTGTGCCTTCTCTCCCAGCAGCCGCTCTCAGTGATAAAGGCCCTCAGACTGCCTCTCTCTGATTAATCAGCCCTCGCGCAGCTTCGATAGGGTGTTAATTTGTAAACTCAGTGGACAGGCAGCCGTGATAAGCCTCCGCAGCTGCTGTGTGTCTGCTGGGGGATGGGATGATAAGGCTTCAGCCCTGGGATGCAGCCAAGAAATATTTTGGAGCAGTGAATTAGAAACAACAACAACAAAAGAGCCTTCTGCAGAGGCACTCCTTTGAGGGTGCTGTGGGTAATACAGCAAGTTTCGAAAGCGGCGGACAAGAGCCATCTTCCTGATAAGCTCCCTGAACCCCAGTCCCGGAAAGGGCCACGCTGGGATTGCATCTGTAACTGGGAGCTTCTGTCAGAGGGATGTCCATGTGTCCTGGTCCTGGGCTAGGAGGACGATGCAATCTTCTCTGTATCTCATGTATTTATGGCAGCTAACCTGATCCTTTTTGGAGGATTTGATGTTGGTTTGTCGGAGGTCTGTCTGGCAGGACATGGCACCTGCAAAAAAGGGATGGGCACAAGGGGCATCCAGAACAGCATCGGTGTCGAATGATTTTTGAGCATCCCCAAATGTTTGTTGTGATGTGATTCACATAAAGTGCTGTGCAAGGTTCATATGGATTAAGAATGGGAAGATGGGATTTCCTCTGAACAGCAGACCATCCTGAGTGGTCTGAGACCATGAAGGACTGCACTGGTCTGAGAAGTAGCAAAGCATTGTGTTAAGCTGTGAAATACCTTGGCGGATGGGAGGAAGTTGCAGTGACGACAGGCATTTATTGTGTTTACTTTTTCAAGGTGGTCATACCGAATGTTTCTAGTATCCTCATGCAATTTTCCCTTTTTTATTGAATTGATTATGTTTTCTACAAAAATTGAAAGGAGGAGGTATTTCACTGAATTTGTATCAGCTGAATCCTAATGATCCTGCCATTGTTGGCCTCACTAATTGTCCTAATATTATCTGACAACACGCAACAGACCATGGAAGCAGTTCCTTCCCTCTCTGCCAATGCAGGTTGTTACTGGGTACGTTTCTGAACTGCAGCAATTCTCAGACAGACAGTGACCTTTTTATGAAATAAAATGTCTTGCAAAACCCTCGTGGTCTCTGAACAGAGATTTATAGCCATTTGTGTTGGAGAAAGCTGCAGGTGGGATTTGGGTGACACGTAATTGGTTAAAAGATAAAATAAAATGAAGGTTGCCCTGCTGGTACAGTGATGGCAGGAGCTACAGGAATGAATTGCTTGGCAGCGCGGAGCCTGGCCCTCCTCCTCCCGCCCTCCGCCGCTGGCTGCCAAGTCCTGTCTGGCAGGCCATTACAATGATAAATGCAGGTAGCTGGCAAAGACCACAGCTGAGAGTTTGTTCTAGCGTGCCAAGCCCTGCTTGGCATTCCCGGTTGGTGCCAGCATTTGCACTCTTACTCAGTTTGACGGAAACCAGGACATGAGGTGTGAATTTATGTCTGCATCCTTCCAGGAGAGAGTTGGGATAATGCGATGCCAAGGCAGCCCTGGGCGTAGCGCAGTAATTTGGTAGGTACCACACAACAGTCTGCCACCTGTCATCTGCGGTACAGTCCCTGCTCTCCCCCATTGCTCTTCCTACAATGCAGCCTTTGAATTCTAAGGAGTTTTAGGTAGTTCTGCAAAGAGCACTCCATTCCTTTTGATTTAGTGCAAATAAAAACCCGTATCCCAGCCAAATAGGTAGTCCAGCTAGATAGTTTCAAGCTGCAATGACAGCAATACAAACTACTGTAGTAGTGTGTTACGCAGCATGCCCAAGCTTTGCTACTCGTAGACAGGTTTTCCCCTACCTTTGTAGCAAAAGCTGAATTGACAGTCAAGTCTGTGGTTGCCTACGTCACTGTCTGGGTAATGGAACAATTTTAAATGTGGAAGTCCAGGCTGAAGCACCTGCCTGCCCAGGAGAGGATCCGCTCTTAGGAAAAGGCAGGAGATCTCTGATGTTTGAGATTGTTAAAAACGGGTTGCACAAAGGCCTTTTGTAAGTGTATCATGGAGAACTGTCACTGTCTGGGTTGTGTACCAGTTGCCCATAACATGGACACGTTGCTGGCTCTGAGCTGTGAGGTGCAGCCTGGTGCGGTGACGCTGGGAGAGGACTGTCCCCAGGGTGCCATTCATAGACCAGGCTACCCAGAAGCTAAGTCAATGGTGTTGGCCATGAGCACAGAAGTAAAAACAACCCAGTACGAGAAAAAGCAGAGCACCATCTACTTCACGTTCTGCTTTTTTTTTTTTTTTTTTTTTTACTGCTTGTTTTTTTTTTTTTTTTTTTTTTTTTTCCTGCTAACCATTACTGCTAGTTGCTTGGTGGGAATAAGCCAGGACGTGGAGCTTGCAGACATAGTAATGGGGAAACCAGTGCTGATTAGAACAAAAAATAGGAGTATAAAATCAGGGTAGGTTTGTAGGTTTTGATAGCAGTTTGGGAGCTGAGGTTTGAGGGAGGAGGATACTGAGATAAGGACCGAGTGCACCTTAATTTAAACTAGGACACACAGGCACAATATTTTGGCTGATTTTAATGAGGGACAGCTGGAAATTTTCTGTTCTGGTCAGTGTCTCTGCAAACAGTTGAGGGACATTTTGCAGCTGTATGACCAGCATTGGTGAGGCCCAGGAACTCCCCAGCTTCCTCCCTTCTCCTCCTCTACTAAATTTTTTTTCAGTTCATGTATTTATTTATTTATTGGAGCTGAGCTGGGAAGGAGAGGGAGTTTGATCTTTTCCTTTGGGAGGCAGCAACTGCTCAGAGGAAGATGAATCATAAAGCATGGCTAATGGAGGGGATGGAAGGGGAAAAATCTGGGCTGCAGCCATTCTCCAGGGGCTGGACGGATGGTTTGAGAAAAAAGGGAAGAGGAGATAGCAAGGCTGTGCCCAGAGGCTCTGATGGCAGACACGCTGTAGGTCAGGCGTCCCGCTGCTTTCGGAGCATGAGGTCACCTCCGTCGCGGTACGAGGCGCATCTGTGCAATAAGCCGACAGACCGCAGCAGCATATGTTTAAGAATTACAGTTGCTGCTTAGTCTAAACTAGCTTGATGTATCCCAAAATGGTTGTAAAATGATGAGAAACATGCTCTGGATTCAAAATGGTGTTATTTTAAGCTTATCACTGTTGCCAAAAGAGAAGGTCCAACACAAAACTGTAAGGTTGAACTTGCAGAGAAGCAACGGGCTTGGTTCCTCGTTGCCCTGCGCTAGCTGAATCAAACTGTCTGTACAGCATTTCCTTTGGTGCCTGACAGTCAGCATCCACTTTGCTTTGCTTTCCGTTGACCATCATGTAAATTCAGTGTAATTCAACAGGGAATTGGGACCGGTGATCTCTGCTTCTAGGATCTCTGTGGCCTAATTTAATTCTCTGTTCCCAGACTTGTGCTAGCTTCTCAAAGGGGCTGTTGCAAAAAATAGTCATGGTTTCATAAACTGCTGAGAGAAATAAGTGTTCTTGGAGGAAAAAGTGATGAAGACAGGAGTGCATTGTGAAAAGCCCTTTCCAGGACCACAGCAGTGCTGAATATGCGTGTGCTCGATGAACGTGAGGTGGGAACCTAAACAACCACATTGCTGGATGGAAGTACAGTCCAAGAAGCTTTCTCTTTCTAGTGGACCTTCTGTAGAGTGAACTTTCATGCAAGATATGGAAGACCCATCAGTACCTCCTAGAGATGGCCTTGAATCAAAATCGAGCTAGAGGTATCTGAGGCACATCAGGCATTGCCGGTTCAGGATCTGTGCTGCGTGCTTCACTGTGACGTGTTATGGTGTAGCTACACAAAGGCACAACTGAAGTTTTAGGATTGTTGCTAGAAAGCTGCAGATCTGTCTGGCATTCGTTCTGACTTAGTATTATTTATCATTAGTCCTTATTTGCATTGGACATCAACAACCAGTATTTCATGAGTGATCCTGACCATCAGCTAGAACTGGATTGTTCAGAGGAACCTGGTCACCATTCAGGTGTCGAAATGGATTCTTGGGCATACTCCATACCCAGGAGCTCTGGTCAGGCTGCTGTGATTTCCCTCCAAAAATAACCTTGGTTTTGAGAAGACCATAGGTTCCCTTAAACATCCCCTCACAGTGCAGGTAGTGTTACCCGTGGGTTGCTTCTGTATCCTGGAATGAGTTGAATTACTTTCTTGGTCTTAAAGGTGAATTTTAGTTTGTTTTTTGTGTGCGTGTGTGTGATTTTTAGGCTCCTCATGTACCTTTCCGTATGTATCGATTTCCATTTCCTACAGAAGAATCACAACCCAAACAATACTTCCCTGTACTAGTTATTGTTCTCATATTACTGAATGAAGGGGTCTGGTATGAATGGCTTACAGAATCAGCTGGAGAGCAGGAAAGCGATACTGACATGTGCTGAAACTCTCTGCTAGACAGGCAGTCAAGTGGCACTGGAGTGGTGGGTAAATGCAGGGGAAACAGATCAAAGGGTAGAATGAGAACTGATGCAGAATTTTCAGGTAGTGTCCATGCTTTGTGCTGAAAGTTTCTGTAAGCGTTTCCAACACTTCTAGTTTGAAAATCTCCTGGAGAAGGGTTTTCTTGAGAGCTTTTTAGTGCTTGCTAAGTTCAGTAACAGTATGAAAATAGTCTCTCTTGAGACTAGCTCTTGGCTGTCTAGAAGATAGGCAGCCATCCAGAAATAAAATATAAACTGTATTTTACTGCCTCCTTTTCCTTCTGCCTGCCACACTGGACTTGAAATTAGAGCGGATGCTTGGCTTTTGCCCTCTACAAAGCGTACGTACCAGGTCCGTAACTCCACGTGGTCCTGCTCCTGGTGAGCCAGAACTGCAGCCTTATTAGCAGCTTCCCAAAGCCTTGTGATCAGGCGCCTGAGGTATCAGGCTTGGATCTGGCGTGCGGTGCTCCAGGAGACCGCGTGAAGATGTGCAGAGCTTCTGTTGTGGGTGATAAGGAACGGGTTTATTCCCTGTTAGGCATTTTATAGGCTACAGAGAAAGAAAAAAAAAAAAAGTAATTACTGTGAGGCCTGACATAGTTTATAATGCTGTCTCTGTCAGATGATGTTGTTCTGTTATATATAATCATTAAATTAATAATCTGTAAGAGCTCTTACACCTTTCAGCTGCCCTGGGTTAGTGGGAACCAAGATGAATGAGGCATAGACTTCATTGTGCCTCGCTGTTCACCTTCAGAGGAGAGGGTGTGCTACATCCTTTGTGGTTACCACCTTGTATTTTGAGGAAAAAGCTGCCTTTGCTAAGCTTTTAGCACTGAAACTTGCACCGGTGTTTATATGTGCTACGTTCAGGAGGAGGAAGGCTGAGGGGCAGGAGCACCACTGCTCTGCTCTTTGCAAAGCAGAGAAGGGTAGAAATGTTGTTTTTCTCTGCAGTGTGTTCAGCCTGGTTTCAAACTGTCACAGAACTGGGTGGAGACATTTTCCCCTTTAGATCTGATGTAGAAAAGAAAGAAAATAAAAAAATGGGAGAGAAAATTGCTAACTTTGTTGAATAAACCACAAAGGGGGACTGCAAGGCAGATCTTAGCACGTCCTCCAAAGGGTGCTGGGTCTTGAAAGTTTCAGCATCATGAGACTGCCGCAGGAACGGTGCTGCTCTCTGAAGCCATTTGTGTGTGTTCCACTTTGGGACAGATGTTAAATATGTTTAAAATGCAAAGGTCGTTATTGGGGTGAGGGTGGGACTTTGCAAGCAGCAGTTTTTATTCCAAACGTGCCTGTCTCCGGCTCTGCTGGGGTGCTCCGTGGCAGGGAGGAAGGGGAGCAGCAAATGTGCAAGGGAGGCTAGAGGTGTGTTTTGTCTGCGAGCTGCAGACTGGGGATGTCTCTGCCTTATTCAGCAACAAAAAGGAATTTGGGATGCAGTGAAAGACTAGAGGATTGCACAGAGCTGCTCTGGACACTCTCATCCCCGAGGTGGTGCTTCAGATGGAGACAGGCAGGAGGCAGTGAAATGGGGGAAAAGGAAATTTCTAGTTTCATTTCTAATTTAAAAGAAGTGTGATTTCCTGGAATGGCTTGAACCCATCTACATAAAGGACTCCAAATGCCTGCTTTTGCTCACAAGGAAAGAATTCCACTTTTTTTTTTTTTAATCCATTTTTAAACATATGCAAATGATTGCTTGAAACAGCAGAAAATTTGGGAGGGGGCTTCTTTTAGCAGATGCCTTAGTTTGCTGGATTTTTTCACTCATTAGTGGACTCCCTCAGACACATAGGTTTTACTGTGTGCTTCCTTTAAGGAGTGTCTGATGGAATTGAATGATGTATTCAGGCTCTTCCTCCCCCAGCTTCCCTCCTGCCTTTACAGCAGCTCACAGAATATCCTATAGCACAGGCATTCACTGTTTCAGAATGGTGGCCATGCCAAAAACTGCTCAGATCTGGAGCTAGAAATCACCAGAAGTGAGAGCAAAAGTTACTGTAAACTCTGTGTGTGAAGGTTGGAGTCTGTAAGCTGTGGCTGGGATGCTGGAAGTGCTGCTCTGTAAATGTTGACTGTGATTATTGAAGGTGGTGCCACACACTGATATCAGAAGGCTGAGCAATAATCTGTGTGTTTTACTTTCTCTTAAAAGTGAATTTTCTTGCTTGACTTCCTTAAACATTGTATTTATACAGTCTGGACCTGTAGCACTGCGATGTTTAGCTCACGATGAAACAGTGCCAGCCGATACTGACTCCCCGGCGCTGCCTGGCGCAGGGCAGCTCTCCCCAGCAGGCTGCTGGTGGTGGGGCTCCTCTCGTGGGCTGCACACCCCGCACCCCAGCGTCCGAGACCAGCGCTGGGGATTTGTGGCTCAGCTGCTGATTCGGGGCTTGGGCTTCAGTGCAAGCCACGGGGAAGTCATTGCCTGTAAAATGGGGAAATCTGATTTATCCACCTGCCACGTGTCCTGGTGCCTGTGGCGTGCTGTGAGGTTAGGTCCTGGCGTTGTGTGAGCTGGTAGGATGGGGGAGTTCCCGGAGCCCGCAGATGGGTTCTGCATCCGTGGTGACTTTGTGTTGGTTGTAAGTGAAAAATCTCTTAAACAATGGGTTGTAAATTCAGAGTTGGCTGTCAAACGTTTTATGCACCACTGTTGTTGCTGCTGTGTGACGCTGTTACACTTTCTTTGCAAGCCAGCCTAGGCAAAACCTTGTTTAATCCTGGTTCTTCCTCTCTTTAATCCATGCAGTGAAGGGATCGTGCAGGTAACTGATTTTCCCTAAGATTTTAGGATCCTTTTGCTGAGCTGTGTAACAATCATACATGCCACAGCTACACGTGCAGCTTTGTCGTGGACATGATTCAGAATTTCTTTATTATGTGTCTCAGCCTCAACCGATTTCTTATGTTGTTTTCCCTCTCTTTTTTATGCATTTGCATTAAGTAAGACATTCAGTGCTTGCAGTGCCACTTTCCTTAGAAATAACATTAAAAGATCACTCTTTCTTGCTTCTTACTATATCTCATGCAGATCTTCTTGCATTTTACTATTTGTTTTTTTTCCAATTTGTCATTTAAAACATACAACAGTGTATTACAATTCATAGTGCTCTTTATCATGCAGATCTCCCAAGGCACCTTAGAATAAAATCAAAAAGAAAATTAATTTAGTTCAGCCATGTGTTGAATTAATTTATTTTTTTAAGGCAGATCTAGGGGAGAAAGGCTTTTTTCATATTCAGTATCTTGCTCTTCAGCGTTGTACTTCACCCCATTTTATTCGTGCGGCAGTCAGTGCCAAAACATTGATGATATTTCCAGCTATCTTGTAGATGGTAGTAATGTTGATCGTGCTCCCTGCTCCCAGACCAGCTTTGATTCTGTAGAGTCTACTTGCTATTTTATCAGATAGCGAGGAGGAAAAGCTTATGCTGAAACAGGTTGACTGTTTGATAGCAGTGGGGGGGAGGGAAGGAAGCCATCAAATTAACTCATAAAAGCTTTATTTACGATGAATGGACTTTTTTTCCCTGTCTGTCATTATCATCTTGTCTGTAACCCAGTGACCCTGATTATCACGAAGCTGTTTACAAGGTTTAGGTTAATTGGATTTCTTTAACTATTTCCCAGAGCTGTGAGGAGCACAAATACACTGCCATGGAGTTCAAACAGCATAGTGCAACCCAGATTGCCAGGAGACTGGCTTCTTCCAAGAGGAAGTCGTTTTATTTCATACTCAACTAAGTGCATAGCAGCATGTACCTATCATTTGGCATAATATTGTATAACACCCTCTTCATACGGATGTGTTCAGTTGCAACTTGTGTTTCCAATACACGAATTACATTTTGCATGTTCAGCAAGAAATGAGCTTATTTTCAATGAGAGAGGCTTTGAAATGTTTTGGTTTTGTTTTGTTTTGTTTTTTTCTTCAGCTTGATAGCAGTTTCACTGGTTTTGTTTTTATATGAGGAGTCATGGATAAAATAGCTGTGCATTGCATGGCTGCCTAACTAAACGAGACAGGAGGATGTAGTTGGGTGAGATCAGGACAGTACTTGTGTACGCTTTGCTTTCATCTTCTTAGGATGCATGCTTATTCTTTAATGGCACAACATTGCACCCTCCAGGTGCAATGTGTAATTGCAGGTCTACAGATAACCGACTTGTTTTACGAGCTGTGTTTTTGTGAGCGAGCCTTCCTAAATTCTGCTTTAGTATTACTCACCCTCATTTTCTCTTTCTTTTTCAGGCTTCTGTAGGCTCTGAGAAGCTGTTTTCCCCTGCAGCAAATAAAGGTAAGTGATCTGGAGAAATGCTTTCCTTGTCTTAGAGCGAGAGATTTGGGTTGTGAATCCATATCGTGCGAATAGCAGGACATCAGCTTTGTGAATGCCTTTAATTTTGCCACACGCATTGTCATAAAGATCAGCTTTACAGGCTTGTGATGATTAAGTTAAAATTTAGAGCTGCATTGTCTCACTGTGGGGTGGGACTTCTTCCCTACCAGTCAGCTTTGTAAGAAATGTCTTAGGGAGAGGGATTACTAACAAAGAAGTCAGTTTTTACTGTAAGGGATATGCTTTTCCCTCTAATACAATCAAACCCTGATTTCTTTTAAACAAAGCAATATTTCAGCGTTATCTGTATTATCCTTACAAGGGCTTGCACATCCCTCTCCTGTGTGCCGCGTCTGCACATCTCAGTGCTCCAAACGGAGGTGGAAGGTGCTCAGCGTGTGCAGGGTTTGGCTCACAGCTCCACTATTACTGTTAATTGAGAGTTACCTGTGATAAGCATGGGGTGTTGCTAAGAGACTGCGCTGGTTCAGACTCCCCTCGGGAGGTACGGTGACATATCTCTAAATACGCCCAAGCCCCCCTTGGAGGGCTCAGGGCAGCCGTAAAACAGGGCTACTCAGGTTTATTGTGATCTCAGGGATAATCTCACCGAGATACATACTGGGAGAAATACTGAAGAAACAGCCTTGGAGGGCAAGGTGTGGTGTGTGGTGGAAGGCATTACACTAGGGATGGTAACGCTTTATTGTGTGAGGAGGTTGGTGGTGTGGCTCTGAAGGAATTGTCAGGACGTGTGGCTGTTGTGCAGCGTTCCCAGCATCGAGCTGCAGAATAAAATCAGTTCACGGCAATAATGAGTGCTAGGGACAGGCAAATACCCGAGAGAGGGGAGATGAGACCCATTAATAAGAAGTGATGAAATAACCTTCTTGCGTTATTTTAAGAGGGCCAAGAAAGGAATAATTTGCAGTTGTGTAGGAGTAGGTGCTGGCCATGGAAAGGCGTTTTGGTGGTTGTGTGCTCCATCACCTGGATCCAGGCCCGGTTTGTAGCTGAGCTCTAGCAGCACAGTGAGTATTAGGAATTCTCTTTCTTTCCAAGCTTTGCAGATTTTCAATTCCAAGTGTGGAAACTGATGACAAGCCCATTATGTTATTACATTTGCAGATATTTTTACGAAAGTATGCAGCTTTATCTGGGGGAAGGAGGGAAGTTTAAACAAATGGTGGGGAATGCGTTCCTCTTCTCTCAGCCTTGGCTCGCTGAGAAGGCAAACCAGATTGCCCATACGACACTGCCTCAGCAAAACAAAAATCTTGCCATCCTGTATAAATGCACGGCACAGAGATCTGCAGGAGAGGCTTATGGTGGAGCGTTAGCAGCTTTGTTGGCTCCTCCTTGTGCTGAAGCCTGAGATCCCCCCACCCCCTTCATATCACAGAGCAGCTCAGCAACATGAGTTTTCAAAATACCTCCCTATCAGGAAGTTAAATGTGTGAACGCCTGTGAATTTGCTGTCTTGAAGTCTGTGTTCACGGCTGTTTATATCCCTGTAACTGTTCTTGTTGGGTTTATTGTGGGTGTAGATGTTGCCAGCTTTGGGAAGGTCTGGGTTCAGATCATGATTTTTGCCTCGCACGTCTTTTACCCTGACCCCGCACCAGCGGGGCTTTGCTGATGGGCACGGGCTGCAATCATGGGCAGCCTCTGCTGGGGGCTACCTCAGCGTTTGGCACTTGCACTGAGAGGTGAGAGAAATTTGCCTCTGTGAGGTTTTGTGCAGAAACCTAAACAGTGCTAAATTCCACCCCTCGCCCTGTTATCACTCCTGCAACGCAAGAGCCAGATTTGTCTCTCGCACATGCAAATGAACGCCGCGCTGGTGCGACCGGGCTTGTGATGCCATATGGCTGGGAGAAAGTGACTTTCAAAGCCTCGTGCTTAAATTCCTTTTGTGAGATAAGAGCGTTGATTTAAGGCCCGTGTTCTCCAGGGCTGGAGCCGTGGTGGCTGCGGAGAGGGGATTAGCTCAACACGTTTTCCTGATGGGCACACGCGTGGCGCGGCATGTGCTGGTCCTCTCCCGTGGGCATTTGCACTGTGCCCTTCCTTTGTAAACACTCTCAGCCTCTTTGGAGAGATATTAACTAGCAAATCTGCAGCGTCCGTGCTCCAGCTTTTATTGAAGGTAACTAGGCTTTTAAAACACAATAAAGTGGATTCATTGTCTGGTGTGACTCCCCTTGTTCCCACAAACCTTCCCAGGGGATGTGTTTGGCCCAGTGTATTTGTTTGATGCAGTCCTAGCTTATCAGCAGCCTAACAATGCAATTAAGTATTAAGATAGACGGGTTTTGCTTGTTTGAGGCTGGAACAGCTGTAAAATGTAACCTTTGACCATATTTCACAGCTCCACAAAAGGCCCGAGGAGCAGCATCTTTTGTCTGGGGCTCTCTGGGTGACGTTTGTCTTTGCCCCCTCCCTGCCGGGGCCAGGGTGGCAGTGGTGCTCCTTTTGACACCAGTTCATCTGCAACAACAGATGCAAGGCATGGATGTCCACTTTGGGAACCGGTTGCGATTACGCAGCAGAAAGAGGTGTCCTGACCTGGGGTGACCTTGGCAGTCACAGCTGGGCAATAGGCTGAATGGGGCACTTTGGGCTTCCAGGAGAAGAGTAGATTAAATCTTCTGTGTAAGGAAATAATAATTAAAAGTAAAAGCAGAGCATCCCTGATCTGCTGTGTTGATAGGTGTTTGTTTTCTGATGCAGAAAAGCATTTGTTTCGCCAACTTGTCGCTGCAGCGCAGAGTTACAAGGGCATTTGCTGCCGAGAGCCGCTTGTTACATCCTCCTGGTGAATAAATCGATAAACAAATAATAAAGGTCTGTTTGCTCTCTCATGCAGCTCCTTTCTCACAGGAATCTCCCAGGCAGTCCTCTTCTTTTTCTGAAGGGCAAGTGCCATGCAGGGCAGGGGAGGCGAAAGCCGGGTCTGTCCCTCTGTCTGCAGGTGGGTGGGTGAGGCAGAGGAGCGATGGCGATGGACGGGAGGGGACGGGGACGTTCACCTCTGAGTCACTGGTAGGACCTTCACCTGCCTGCTGGGATTAAATTTTTAAGTGTATGGGGGTAGGATAGTTTGTATTTTAAGGACTTGAGTGTTGTGTTCCTGCCGCTGGCTCCCTCCTGCAGTGTTTTCCCTGATGGGTCCGGCTGGAGGCGGTTGAGCTTTGTCCCACCTCTCCTTGCTCCAGACCTGCCATGTGCCAGGGAAAGCAGGAGAGGTGCTGGAGCCTCTTCTACCACAACAACCTTGCAGCTGCGGCCCAGGAGACCTGCTGAGTCCTCAGCATTTGACCCCAAGGCCACTGTTGGGGTTAGGGTGGAATAGGTGTCTCAAAGTAGACGTTTCCCGGATGGCTTTAGCGTTGGCCAAGGGTCCTGAGGAGGAAAATCTCCATCCCAGAGCAGGTGGAGGCTGGGCAGTAGCTGAGGTGTCTCCGTTCATAACCCTGGGCAGGCTGTGGGTGGGGACCTGCTGAGTCCTCAGCATTTGACCCCAAGGCCACTGTTGGGGTTAGGGTGGAATAGGTGTCTCAAAGTAGACGTTTCCCGGATGGCTTTAGCGTTGGCCAAGGGTCCTGAGGAGGAAAATCTCCATCCCAGAGCAGGTGGAGGCTGGGCAGTAGCTGAGGTGTCTCCGTTCATAACCCTGGGCAGGCTGTGGGTGGGGAGGTGCCACCTGCGAAATGAAAGGGGTGGCCAGGAGCCCCCGGGGCATCAGCCAAGATGCCGAGGGTGGAGCCGGACCTGCGAGCCACCTCTGCCCTGTGGGCACTGGGCAGCAGCGAGGGGATCGGGGCTTTGAAGTTTGTTGAAGCTGAATACATTGCTCCTATCTTTGGATCAAAATGAAGCTGGGCATGGAGAGAGCAGTGTGTCATTCATCTCCCTGGTGGCACAGAGCGGCTGGCCGGGACCCAGCTCTGCCCGGGGCTGGTTGGGGGTTCACTGAGCTCTACGCCTCGATTTCCCCCTCCTGCAGAATGAAGACTAATGCTTGTCAGCCAAGTGTGCTGAGAGACTTAATTAATGAATGTTTATCAAGCGATCTATCAGGAGATCCTTTTAATGAGAGATTCCATAAACAGTGCGAGGCTTCATTTTCATAGCAATAATAAATGACAGTGAAAATAAGTCTTATCCTTCCCCCGCATATGCACCCCCCAGGAAAAAAAGATTGCCTACCCTCTGCTCTCTCTTCTCCCTGGGTTTTGAGGCGGAGGGCTTTGAAGTGCTATCTTTCATCATGAACTGTACACATCCTCAAAGCTCTACAGCTCAGAGCCTGTGTCTTATCCCTCTGACAAGAGGGAGGCAAGCTTGCTCGGTGTGCAGGTCGTAATTGTCAGCCATGGGATGCGCCGCAGCCCCCCGCCCCAGCGGGCTAATGCAGCTGATGGGTCTTTGAAGTTCCCTCCCTTTATTTTCTGTCCTCTTGACCACAAAACTGTGCCTTGGGCCAGCAAGAGAGATTTCTTGTTCAGAGATGACACTGAGCCCTGACAAGCACATCTGAACCAGAGAAGAACCCTTGTTCCTCTGAGATCGCTGCTCCGTAATGTTATTGCCTTAAGGGGACTGTCTCTCCTTTTTCTCTCTGCTTCTTCTCTTCCTCCCTTTTTTTTTTTTTTTAATTCAGTACTAAACTGTCACACTAAATCATTTTAAAAGCTGGAACTACACAACCTCCAGTGTAGGACATGCTGTTAAAAACTGATGGTTATTGCTGTGAGCTGGGGTGAGAGGGGAAAGGAGGGGCAGCAGGGCAGGGGCAGGACAGGAGGGCAGCGAGTCAGCTCTCCAGGAGGAACCTGTGAGTGCCCGGTGAAGCAGAAAACAACCTGAATGCAGCTGAGCTCAAAACAACATGCTTGGCGCAGGTTTGCAGCAGCACGGCTTAATGGTTGCTCAGTGCTGACAGGGGAACCGAGAGCCCGCTATCTCCTGTGCTCATCCTGCCGCTTGCGTGCTTTGCTCTGCCGCTGGTCCTGTCCCCTGGCCCTCTGTCTCCAGTTGTCAGGGTCTGAGACTCCCTGTCCGGGCTGGGATGGCATCTCCTGAAATCAAGTTCACCTCTCCTTCAGCACCTCTACCTAATTGTGCCAGGATGTAGAGCTTTCCGTCGCAAGGAGGTCTGCATGGACACAGAAACCACAAGTCCCACATCACCCTGGTCAGGCAATTAGCTGTGTTTTACATTAATGGAGGGCAGGAGAGACATTATAAATTTTCCCAGCTTTCGTCTGTGGGGTCCACAGCAGGGTCTGAGATGCAGGAAAAGCAGAGATGCGTCCTGTGTCTCCATCTCGGTTTCATCCCTAGGTTCTGTTTACATTTTGATGAGGTCCCCATCTTGTGTGTGATTACCTGCACAGCTAGTGAGCTTGAGGGGATGATAATTTACAGCTGAATTTTTGGACAAGAGTCCACCATAATTACAGGCACACAAAAACTTTCACAGCAGCATCTGTAATAATAAGTAATGCATTTGTTTAGATAGCAACCACATTGCTGTGATTTATACAGTGCTCAGGATGCTCTGCAGCTGCTCTGCTCCCCATGGTGCATCTCTTGTGATTTTGCCACAACCTTACAATATTCTGTGTTTTTTATGAAACTCAGGCCCTCAGAGGATTGTACAAAAATCTAAACTTTAATTTCATATTTTAAGCAAGATTTTAGTCTTCCTGGCTACAGAGGAGAGCCTGGAACTCCAATTCTTCTGTGTTTCAAAGCCAGCAGGCAGTCAAAAAGAAGCCCAAATACTTTGGACTTAACCTATGTTTTTAAAGATGGTTTGTGATTTGTAAATGCTTGGGGGATTGGCAGCACGGGATACCCTGAACTACTGCTAAATCCAGAGCCCATCCCAACACTCTCTTTGAAAAGTTCTATCTAATTTTGTCACTGCCTGGATGAGTACATTGGCTTTCTTGAGTATGCATGTATATAATTATACACTGGCCTGAGAAGGAGGAGGACTTTGATTTTCAAACAGTGTGGATAACTGAGATAATCACCCAAGTCACAGCCAGTTCTCCACATTTCAAAACACAGAAAACAGTGCACTAAGTGCAGTCCTCCAGTCTTCTTGCACTTTTCTGATTTTCCAGGCTCTGTAAAGCTGTCAGCCTTTTCTTTGGGAATGGGAAAGTCCTCTCTGTCTCCCCTATTAGCTATGTTGTATGTGTTTATTAGTAGTTCAGGCTATCACCATCCCTGTCCATAGCAGGTGTCTGTGAAAATATGATGGACAAGCAGAAGAGACCATTTACCTTAACCACACTTGTCCGTTCAGCTTCATAAAACTCAGACTGCAAAAGTGGATTATTTACTGACGTTAACACAAATGGACTGCTGTGTGCCTCCCAAAGTCCGAGCTGTCTCGCGCAAGCAGGCAGGTTTTGCTTGCACGGTTTGCCATGCGGTTGCACAGCTATCTCTGGGTTTGTCTCCATCAAGTGAGCCAGCATAGAGCTTTCTTTGTAGCTTCAGGCTGCAGCCGAGAGAGTTGAAAAGTTGAATTATGAACATTTCCAGGCCTTCTGGTTGGTGTCTTGTGTTTTGTTTTGTTATTTTAAGGATGTGGGGTATGTTGCTGTATTCCTGTCAGTAGGATTAGAATGAATAGAAGCAATACTGTAGGAGATAAAATGTGTTTAATTATTTATTTGAGTATTACAGACTGAAATTGCTTTTTGATTTAAAGCATCCAAGTCATGGATATGTTTTTGGAGTAGAGAGAGGCACGCAGAAACATATATATGCACAATTACTGAGGGTAATGTAAGAAGTCTCTTTGCTCAGCTGCCCTTCCTCCACAGAATTTGTTCATTTCCTTAAAGATTTTAAATTCCAAATGCGGCTTTGTTAAGTGTCATGGAAAGCTAACTGCATGCTGTGCCTTGCCCACCAAAAGGTACATAAAATAAATAAAGTCTTCGTTGTATAAATGTTATAAAGTGGGTGGTTTATTTTCTTTAATTAGACTTTTTATTTAAAATAAACTATAAAAGCAAAATAATGTATGTCCTGAATGCACCAGCACAAACTCATATTGACTGAGTAGGCACATTCTAGCTTTTCTCGGTTCGTGTGAAAGTAGATAAAAAGACCATCAAACTCTAAATCAGAAAAAAAAAAAAAAAAAGAAAGAAAAAAGAATTCCTTCCAAACGCATGTAGTCATTTACATTGCCCAGACTTTTAAAGGATGGTTGAAAGATACCATCTTTTTACTCCTTGTTTATAGTTTCCTTATCTATTTCCTGGAGTAGCAAAAGCCAAGCTGGTAAGTCTCAGTGCTGCTTCCAGCTGCTGCCCCTGATTGCAGGATGCTGGGACAGGTTGTATCTCGGCACCAGAAGGATGCTGTAGGGCAGTGATGTTAAGAGCAGCAGTGGCAACCCCACAAAGCTATCATGTCATCTTGAATCTGCTTTTAAAATACCTCAGAGACATGTTTTATTCATGTAAGATTTTGTAAGGCTTCAGTTTCTTGGAAAATTAAGCGCTTGGTGTAAACCTGATTCGTATGGACTAGCGGTGCGGGGCGAGGGGAGGTGTCTGGACCTCTCACACAGCTCTGAGCACACCATGGGTACCACAGCCCCAGTTACACCAGGCTTGCTCCTCACGAAGGAGATCCTCCTTCTCTTCAGCCCCCCTTGACCTGTGCTGGCGGTGTGCGCCACGCTGCGCAAAGCCTGGGCTTGTGTTCTGTTTTCAGCTCTCTGATGCTCCTTTCGGCCCTCTCTCCACCCCGTGCTCTGTGTTTCTGTTCCGGTGAAGCGGTCTGACAGGTCAGCGATGGGCAGCTGTCCTGTGCAGTGTAATAGCCCATTAGGGACCCCCGCAGACACCATAACCCTCTGCTTGGTGCAGGTCACCAGCATAAAGCAGGGCAGCCTGAGGATCGACAAGTAATTTGACAAGGCAGTGGGGGGTGGGATCTGACCCCAGGTCGGCTTGTGTTTCCTTCTGGGCAATCAATGGGAGTGATCAATGAGCCCAGGGCTTGCTGTTTAATTGCAAATGGATCTGGTTACTCTTTTGTGTGCGATGCTGGTGGGGTCTGTAAGTCCCAGTGAGGCTCCAGCATCCAGCAGCAGAGACTTGAGGAAAAGAGGATGCTGCCAGCATCTTGCTGCTTCTCCTCCTCCTCTCTCAGAGCCTGAGCCTTCCTCCCGGACAGGGACGTGGCTGGCCAGCGGGACCCTGCTGTCCCAATCAGCCTGTGTGGCGAGCAGTAGCAGTTCATGCTACATGCCTGGGTTTTGGTTTGGTTTTTCTGTTTGTTTTGGTGTTGTTTTTTTTTTAATATTAGCTTAATTTGAAACCACTGCTGTAGGTGATGTATCTCTCCAGCCCTGTCCCACGGGAGGGGAGGGGGGAGGCCAGGTTCAGGGCTTGCTTTCAGCCCAAGGGTTCCTGCCATTTGCTCCTTTAATAACTGCGCGAGCTGTGCATGCGTGTACTCGCCACTTCTCTCACCTCCATGCTCCGCTGACCATCCTTCCTGCTAACAAGGGCTGAGCACAGTTCCCCATGGAGCCTGTTAATGTTGCTGCCGAGCTGCCCGGGGACTCGCAGTGTGCGGCTTTCCTTCCATCTCTGCTGCTCCCTGTGCTTGGCCCCGGCTCCTGGGCTGGGTTCAGCCAGGTAAAGCCATACTGACTCCATTGACTTCCCTGGATTTATTGGGTTTACACCAATGTATAAGAGAGCAGGACTTGGCATAGTGTTTGTGTTTGCACGTCTGTGTTTCTGAAAAGGATACTTGTTCTAGTTTGTTGGGGTTTTCTCCAAACAGTAAATATTTTCATGTAAATCGCTGAGACAGAAAAGTGACTGCAGTGCTTTTAGTTCATTTATTTGCTTTAAATTGATGGCAAAGTCTTACAGGAGTTAATAGGAAATTAAAAGCTTTCTATATTTTTTTTGAATCCTCCTGCAAAATTTATTGCAGAATTATATCCCCGCTATGGGATTCTGTTGGACAGTTCAAAAAGCCTGTGGAAAGGTTCTTGTTCAACATTAAATTTTAAAAGTTATTGAAGTAATCTTTATGGAACCCTGTTAAGTTTCTGAAGAAACATATTGGTTTCATCACCAATAAATTCTTTAAGGCTTATCTGTAAGGGAATATTCAGACTTTCAGATCTTCCTCCAATGAAATGGACATTAACTTTCTGCCTGTTGGGACATATATTCTTAAAAGGCATCGGCAAGGTGAGCTGCAAAGCCAGGAAAGCCTGATTGCACCCAAGTACATCTGCCAGCACTGAGATGGTGGGTTCTTCGCCAGTCAAACCACTGCAGTTTGGGTAGAGATTTTAGAAAAAAGGAGTTGGGGTTTTTTTTAAAAAAAAGATGAAGAAGATTGCAGATGGATCCACATAACTCCCTGTGCAGGGGCTAAACTGAGATCTCAGCATCTAATTCTGAGCACCATCATGTCTGGGAGAGGTGCAGCCTTGGAAATTAAGGATGGCGCAGCCTGGAAGTCCCTGTTTCTCAGGCACTCCTGGTGCTTTCAAAATCATATAATGTGCTCGCTGTACTTTGCCACTGCATCCAGAAAAGCACACGGAGATTTCCTCCCAGTGAAAGTATCAAGCTGGCTTTGTGCTTAACTTAGTGCTCACAAGCACCTTTCGTATCTGAGCACAGAGCCACCTGGTGAAAAGTGAATGGGCTAGGAGGGAAATAAAATTGTGTAATTGCCAGTTTCCTTCAGTTCCGCTCCCTCTCCCGTTTTGCATAAAGGAGGCTATTTAAGTCTCAGCTGGAGCGAGGTTTGGTAATAAGCAGACATCTATGAACCTGTATCTGCTGCTGGTGTCTGCTTAGTTTGTTCCAAATTTCCATGCCCAGTATTGAGAGAGATCTGTCTCCTGAACGCTCCCTGTCTCAAGCTTGAAACCCGTGGATGAAGAGTTTGTCCTTTCTGGCCCAGGAGTCCTTGTCCTCATGACACCTTGGGAAGCGTAGGACCAGGCAGCGTTGCCAAAGATCACATCAGAGTTTGCAAACCCACCTCAAACTGCATTGACTCCTGAACGTTCAACTGCAAAAGCAAAGCCAGAGCCTGCTCCCTGGGAAGCTGTCCGCCAGGCAGGGTGGCAGAAAAGGGCCAGCCTTGTTGGATGTAGCAGCTAACGTTTTAATTTTCTCAGTACTATGTGATTTGGCTTCCAGACAGCTAAGCTGTCCCCAGCCGGTTGCTTTCCTACGTGGCTGGCCTTCTCTGGGCACAATGAGGGCTGCTCAGAGGGCACGCTCTGCAGAGACAACCTGATTTAATACAGGCTTAGCGGCTGGAGGAAGAAATTTACAGAGTGTGCTTTGAATGTTTATACAATAGTGAACATTGTCATTATTTTTATTATTGAACTAGTCTTTAAAACTGAGCTAGAAAGCTGAAAACAATAACTAGAGTATGTCCATCACATTCTGCACTGATCAATTTAATAACCAAAGTGGAGCAGATTATTTTATAATTTTCGTGGGATCAATGAACAAATTCTCTGAGCATAATGTACCTTTTGGCCTGAAATATTTTTGCATTACAGGCCAGTCTCTGGACTCTATGTCATTCCAGCAGTACACGCTGTAAAGCAGCCTTAAGCAGACGTCTGAGGACCTCCTGGTGACAGTGGCAGCGTAGTCAGCCAGGCTTAGTCCTGAGCCAGGGCAGAAAAGGGCCCGGCTCCAGTGCTGTGAGGAGGAGAGCACCCTTCTGCAAGCCATGCAGGTGGGAGTAATTCAGAGACCGCCTAAAGTTACTCTAAATGGTGGTGTGAGCTGTACCATGAGAGCTACCAGTACTACTACGGTGAGAAATACTGCCTGGGCTACACTGCTTGCTGCCTCCTCCGAGAATACCATTGTTTTAAACTAAGAATAGGCCAGCGTGGCTACATCCAGACCTGGATTTTGAAAATATTGCCCCAGAAGCTCTCCTTTCCTCCCATCCCTTCCCCTCTCCTCCCCAGCCGTTGAAGAGGACTGGGTGCAGGATTTTGGCTCAGACCCATGCCTGCTGCATGCGTTTGCCCCACCAAATGGCCGTAACTATAAACCTCTTTCTGCATTGTTTCCTGCAGGCCTGTACTAAAAATGCCACCCAGGTGTCCCTCTGTAAAGCCACTTCTTGCCGAGTCCGCTCCTGCTGCTGTTGGCAGGCTTGCTTTCGCGTGCTCGTGGCAGGACTCCCATCACAGTGTGTTAATGTTAAACAAAGAGTGCGTTGTGATTTGGGAGGGTCTTTCCCATCAGGTCATATCAGAGTTTCTCTTAAAAGGGAAGGCTGGTTTTTGTTTTATTTTCCCTTTTCCCCTCTTTTAATATGATCCCTGCAATTTTGTTTTCACTGAAATATTGACTGGCAGCATTGCAAATTGCCTGCATGCAGACGGGATCTTGCCAGCACTTTCTTACTCAGCTAGCCGTCAAGGTTGTGGATTCCACCACGAGCAGTGCCAGGAAAGCTGTTGATCAAAAATATTCCTAACATCTGTGAGTCCTCTCCATCCAAATGCGATGGAGTTACATTCTCCTTTTCCCCACGCTCCTTCCAAAGTGTTGCTTCAGACACCTAGAAAGCCCTGGTTGCAAATCATAAGCCGATCTCTGTTTGATTTGCGGCTCCGTTTCCAACTCTGTTGAAATCCAATATAAACTCCAAGGCCCCCTCCCCCCAGCCGTAATACGTGACAAATATCAGCCTCCAAACGGCCAGCAGACAGGGTGCGTTTCTTTGCCCCGTAACTCATTTGATCCAGATGCCGTCCCGTGCTGTCCATAGCCGCTGTGGTCACCAGCCAACAAGGAGGGTCTTGTGAGAGCGGCGCAGGGAGGACGCGGCTCCGGGCAGGCTCCCAGGCATGCCTGGAGCCTCGCACGCCCGCACACGCGTGTGTGCACACACCATCCTGCCAGCGCGGGGAGGGGATGGGGGGCGGCGGGGGGAAAGCCTGATTTCCCTTCCTCCTTGTTCCTACCACCACCACCAATTCACAGGCCAACTATTAAATAATTA
>NW_010100440.1:38797-83336 GCF_000699245.1 Pterocles gutturalis | reverse complement strand
TTCCCAAGTTTTCTCTGGCTCCAAAAGGCACGGCTCGCTGTGTATTCTGGCACCTCAGAGCGGGTTTTCCTCCCTCCTTCGCCTCCCCCTTATTATCCTGTATGTGTACTGGAGAGGGAAGTGGCATTCCCAGCCCAGCAGGGGATGACTGTTATTTCAGACTAGCAACAGGGGAAAAGGAACAGCCTGTTGCCTGATTGATGTTTGTTTTTTGTGGACAGACACCAAAGGTTCATTAGAGAGGGAAGGTTTGGGAGGAGGGGGGCAGCGGCGCGGGGTAGACACTCGCTCTTAAGGAACTATTGTACCCCTGCGCGCTAACCTGGCCCTGCACTTTCTTTGACTTCTGTGAATGTCTCAGCTGTACCGTTTTGGCCCCGGCGACTTTAGGAAAATACACATGCCGCAGAGGTTTCAGTGAAGGCTCTGCGATGAGGGGGTCAGGGGAGAGAGGAAGGAGAGGAGAGAACAATGCAGTAGGTTTGGCTGTAATTAGTTTCAAATGTGCTGCTCATCTGTGCTCCTCGGGTTTCAAAGGGAACGAGGGGAGTTTGCAGAGCTTTTCCTACGACATCTGCATCTTTCCAGAGGTGGGGATGGAAAGGCGTCTTTCCTTCCATCTGTGAGTTTGACAGGTCTGGCAGCGTGAAGCGCTGGGTGCAGCCCAAACCCGATGCATGAGGATGATGATGTGCTGTGCAGAGGTGAGGGAGAGGCAGAGGAGGGAAGGTTGAGGAGGAGCTTCTCTTCTTACCACGCTGGGTAGATGAAGCTAGAGGGACTGAGGACTTCTCTGCAAAGAGTTAATAGAGCACATTTATTTAAATAACAAATGTTGTTGTTTTCTATTGTTGTTGGACCTGAAAAGCTTCCAGGTTATGGTGCAGGTGAACCATTGGGTTACAAGGCTTTTAAAGGTTTGGGTCAAAGCCTCACTTAATCTCCTGCTGACTTTGCGCCTTTGGAAAATCTCCCTTTGTACAATTGTGTCAGGAACCAGTAGGTTAATATTAAATCTTTGGTATTATGGCATCTTGAGTAGAAACAGTTCCTTCTGATTGCTCTTCTGAGATCTCATCTGTTGGACTGTGCTGTACGACACAAAAAAACTGGGGCTTGGCGTCTGCTGCCTGGCATTGTCCTTGTGTCCTTTGCCTTCAGGTGTGAGTATCTATGAAGCCACATGATTGCAGCAGGAAAGAGAAATGCAATGGTCCTGCTAGATTATTGACTTTACTCCCCTCAACAAAACATCCAAATGCTAATTTGATAGCCCCATGAATCTTAGCCAGAAAAACGAGTAAAACAGAAACTTAAACTGCTCTAAACTACTGTTAGTGCTTTAACAGCTCTGTTTTCAAATTGCTCTTCACTTAGGCGCTTGTACTGAACCCTGGAGCTGGTGGATAATGACCTCTTGTTTAAACACGTGGCTACTTTATGATCCTTAGCTCTTAGATAAACCAGCCTCAATATCGGGTGGTGAATATTTCTGAAGTTTGGTCGTGAGGAAAACATTTCTACAGCGTGATTGAAGAAAGTGTTCTCTCTTCTGGTCAGAAACTAATTCAGTGCAGCCGCAACATGCTGAATACCTCAGAGGTACTTGAGGTGGGTGCTTGTTTGTGATAGTCCTTCTCGAGGATGCCAGCACTGGTATGTGAGTTGTAGAGCTTGACCGTATAGTGATAAATGTTTCTGTGGTTCTTTGGAAGGGATGGAAGTACTGCAGGGGTGTTTCAGACTGTATAAAGGTACGTGCTAGTTTTTGTAGTCTTACAAACTAAATAGACGTTCTGGCACTGCTGTGGGACTGGCTGCTGAAAAACTGTTCAGTGGTAGCATGTCACCAAACATAGGTGCAGCCATCACCAGCCGCTAGCATGGGGAGAGGTGGGCACATGCGTCTTGAAATGACTTCAGTGCGGGTTGTGAACAGACAAAATTGATGCAGAGAAACACAGGGATGAGTAGAAGCCCTGAGCTCCAGAATGTGGCGTAGCTGTAGAAGGCTGCAGGGACTTCAGAATTTTTACTTTATAAATTACTTGTGGAGGAAAGGGAATTCACATTTGGAGAATATTCAAGCTCACCACCACCCCGTTTTGTGGAGAGAAACACATATGAGAAAGGAGGGAGATCTGAGTCAAGTCCAGGTTTAATTTCCTGGTCCTTCTCCATAGGAAGAAATATCCTTTCCATTTAACTCTTGAACAAACAACTGCATTGGCCACATCATAGCGGAGTGTCCCTTAGGTCACATCCAGATTAGCCTGGATTCTAGCATTTGCTCTTAGCCATGGATGTTTCTGTACCTTGTGCTTGGCAACTAATACAGAAAAGGAGTGGGACTTGGTGTGCTTGCAGAGAGCACTTCTATTCCTCTGCCTCCTTTGTTCATAGCTGCACTGGGGACCAGATCCTAATTCCCTGCACACTGGGAGCAGCCATAACAGCACTTTGGAGTGCAGCAGGGATGCTTTGAATTCTTGCTTTTGCGTCTTGGCCATGCCTTTCCAGCTTGTTACCTCTCCCTTCTTCAGTTTTGGCAATAAGGGAGGAAGAAAGGCAGACGGCAGGGATGGAGAGGGGAGGTGGGGAGCAAGCTGCTGTCCTGCGGCTGCAGTTCTTTCGCTGCCTTCAAGGAGAGCTGCTATCTCCAAGTGCCACACAGCAAAGCCAGATTTTGCCAGCCATGCCCTGGGGGTCCTTTTCCTAGTTAGACTTCTTTACATGTCAATTATAAGGCAGGAGATGAAGGTACATTCTTAGCCTCAGTATATAGTGATGTTTCTGTCCTAGACTGAACATCAGAAAGTTATAGTAGGGGAGGGTTTTGTTAAAGAATAAAAGGCAAAGCCCCCAAGGACGATTTTGCAGGTCTGTTTTTTGATCTAGCACAGAACTTTGTTCAAACATTGTATGTTTTCTATATGTTGGAGAAGATAGAGACTTCTGCTGGTTTTGTAAAGCTAGATCCCAAAATCCAGGGCAGAAAATCTCAGAATCCATCAGGCTCTGGGGGTGAGGCAGCATTTGTAAAACCCCCACAAAGCAGGCAGAGCCACCTCACTCCGTGGCATCCCAGGAGGCAGAGGGTGGCAGTGCACAGAGGACGTTTATTCTCTCCATCCCACAGCTCTGATGCAGGGCACCGAGGGAGCCCCCGAAACACACAGAAGCGGCAGATGTGCCTGCCGTCCGAATGACTCCCCCAGGTGCTTAATAAAACCACAGGAATCAGAATTTTCTTCTCTTTTTATTAGTTACAAATGATTTTTCTCTCCTTTAGAGGATTCCCACCACCTGTTCCAGTCAGCCAGCGAGTTTTGCTTTAAAAGCCCATCTTGTTCTTCAAAAGGGAGAGGGGAGGGCTGGGGCAGTGCGGAGGGTTTGCCTTTGGAGATGCACAAGGGAAGAGCAGGAACAGGGAATGCTGCAGGGAGGTATTAAATGAGGCCCTTTTGTTTCTCTCCTTGTAGAGCATAAAAATGCCCAAGGCATGAATACTCTGTTCAGATTACTCTTGAACATTTAAATGTCTGTTCTGGTAATTTATAGACTGAAGGGGTGGGAAATGTCTTCCACAAGGAAGGAAAAGGAGACCTTTACCGGCATCCAGCGCTGGTAATGGGGGAGTTGTTCTGTACTGCTGTGGGGAGAGGGGCAGAAGGTGGATTTATCTTGCGGATGCAGCAAAGCTTTAGTCTCTAGAGATGTATGTGGCTTTGGAGAGGCCGACTGCTCCCTCGGTGCCTTTTTCCTCCTTTCATGGTGGGGAATATCCTTGCTTCCTTTCTGCCACTCTTGGTTGTGTTTGGTCTTAGAAGAGGCCAGGATTTGTCAGGAACGTGGGACACCTAGCGTAAGGGAAATCTGGCTTTGGTTTTAATGAATTAATGGGAAGAAATGTACTCATTCAGAGCAGCTACTCTAAGCCTCCGGCAGCCTGGCAGCTCGGTGGGAACAGCCCCGCTCCAAGCCAGCCTGCCCACAAACAAAGGGCTGGGGAGACATTTTTTAAAAACACAGAAACACCTACTGTCTGCAAGGGGTTATTCCATAATTTTCCTTGCTTCCCATTCCTATATATGAAATAATGGGTGCTCTGTTCTCCTGGCCCGGTTTCTGTTTGTGGAGTGGTCATAAGGTAGGGTGTGATAGTCCACTCATTTCCATTAGCCGTGAGCATAGCCTGCGACAAAACCACTGTTGCTTGTGTTTTCCATGTGACCTCCCACTGTGAGGTCCACAGCCCCAGCACGGACCAGTGGTACTGTTTCCCACCTTCTGGGAACAAGCACATGCCTCTGCATTAGATGAAGAGATGCTGTTGCAATGTGGTTAGATACCCAAGAAAACCAAAATGGATGTGGCTGGGAAAGTAAGAAGACAGGGCAGAGCGATGAGGATGCTGCGTGGTGTTACGTGCACAGCAACCCAGCTGGACAGGTTTGCTCTCTCCTGCAATGCCGTGTGCCAGTCCCGCGTTGCTCTGATGTGGGGGCCCTTGGTCCTCCAGCTTTATCTCTGGCCCTTGCTGCAGTTGCGTCTGAGAGCTGAGCAGGGCTTACAATTTCCCTTGTTACAGCAGATTAGTGGAAAGGCTCAATGCTAGATTTCAGCTTAGTATCCTTACTGCAAGCTAAGGGAGGAGGAACCTAAAACCGAGACATGTTAGAAACCGATGTCCTTTCCGTTTTGTCTGTAGTTCTGGTTACATATCTGTGCAGGTTCCCCACTTTTGACAGTGCAGAGTGAATATAGGTCAGTTCACTGTTAGCATGAGGAATCAGGAGGATGGTGTGGATTTTATTACTTACAGATATTTGGGCTAGAGGCTCTTGTGCTGTCAGAGCTGAATCAAACTCTCAGCCAGTTTGCACGCAACATATGTGATAGATTTTGTAAATGAATATGTTAATGTGGGAGGAGGTGGTTCTCTGAAACAAATCACTGGCAGTTTGGAGTGTTGTCCTCAAAAACAAAACCATGTTGTGTCCTCAAAGACAAAACCAGTGGCACCAGAACTTGTATTCTCCCCGTTGAGAGATTAGAAATTTCATTTATAATCATTGGATTGATTAACAATCTTGGGGTCCATTAGAACAAATGCATTTCTTAAAAGAAGGAATCCCCTCCCTGCAAGGATCTAGTATGTAATCTTCAATTAGTTTAATCTGAGCAAAGGTGCCTCAAACGGTTGATGAAAGGCTGAACTGAGGGCCTGCATCATCACTACCACTCCCTTTGTGAGCCTCTTTGGTGCAGAAGCTATAAATTGCTTCTAACGGTGCTGAGATTTCCCATCAGTCTGAAATACTTACTATTTATGAGCCTTGCCTCATGTACAGGGCAGCACTCCTCCGGCCTGTGGAGTTGATGGGGAGCAGGTGGCTTTGGGTGGAGATTTGAATGCTCAATTCCAACTTCACAGAGAACTGCTTGCAGGGAAATACTGATATAATGAGTGAAAGATGTTGTCCGCTGTGCTAATGTGGAGTGGAAACTCTTCAGAATTAGCTTGGACCCCACTTTCCCCTCCTAATGTGCAAGAATCTGGGATTACAGGATTTTGCCAAACCTGAGCTGCTGCTTAACACTGGGCTTCTGCTTGTTTGTGTTTCTGCTGTTTGGAAAAACTGTGACATGGAGATGACTTGAAGGAAAAACTTACAGTGAATTCAATAGGATTGTTGGTAGACATGGCAAACATGCAAAAACAAGAATATGAATTATGCAGCAATTACTGTCTTGGAAAAGTATCTGCAGGCTAAGCCCAGATCCTTGTCTCTTTCCTTCACCCAGTACTGAAATGAAAATGTGCAGCAGTTCTGCATGAAGTGATTCCTGTGATTATCCTTACAGACGTCTGAGTCTGTACTTGTTTGGTGCCTAAGACGGAGGTTAGCACTGTGGCAGAGCCTGCCCAGTTCCAGCTCAGGGGGTAACGTGGGGATTGTGAGAGCTGTAGCTCTGCCTGGGAAGCGAGAGAGGAGAGAGCTGTGTGCTGCTGGAGCTCCCAGCAAATCCCACCACCCAGAAAGCCACATACATCCGTTAGCAGGGCAGTAAGTGCTCTGCTGGATGGCTCTCCCTCACTACAGTGAATAGTCCTCATGCATGTCAGAATCACAGATGTCTTCCATGGCCTTGATGACCTGCAGCTGAAGGTACTGCTTCCATCCAGCAGCCTTGTAGAAATTGTTGTGCTTGTGCCTAGCGGTCATTGCAGGGCCACTGCAGTGGATGTAAAGGGGCTCCAAGGTCTCAGCGTAAAGAGGAGCAAAGAGGAAGCATTTGGGTTTACAAGTCTTGAGTTATTGTTTCAGGCTTTTTGTACATTCAGGCTGGCATCGCAGCAGCCCATGCAGCCTTGCACCATCCAGCACCCTCCAGCCTTGTGAGATTTCCTTCCCCAGCCATAAACCCTCATGCAAGAAGAGATTCAATAGTACCTTTTCATTAGCAGGGTGTGATTCCATGGCGATGCAGAACACAATGTTCCTCTGTTAGATCTTAGTAGATGCCAGATCTTACATTATCCTCAAGCATTTCTGGCACCAAAGTATTTCCAAAATTTCTACTGCCCATTGAAGTATTCACACTTCATCAAAGGAGAAAGCTGGAAAGAGCTTTCCAGCCGCATTTCACACACTCTGAGATCATGCTGAAGGAGTTTGCCTTCTGCAGCGCAGTGAAGTACTCTTTTCTTTTCCTTATTGCATACCAAGCCACTCTTCCTGTTTTGAAGGAAAAGCCAGTCATCCCTCACATTTTCCTTCTGGAGCATGCTGTGGCACTGTCCTTCGCATGCTGTTGCACTCTCAAAGCTTGTCTCCTGTCCGGTTTCCTTGGTCATTATAGTGGGTGTGTTTAAAGGAAGAGTGGACTTTCTCAATCTTAAAAAGCAAAAAGCCATCTGTGGCTCCCTAATGCTGTTTACAAACCTTTTTTGCCTGGGCTGTGCTTGTCAGTAGCAGTATTTATTCATTGCTCACTCTGTGAATTAAAACATTGAGGCAGCTCCTGACATGCTTCTTCCAGCACATCCTTTTGGAGTGAGTGTTTGGTTGCCATAGGGACCAAATCCAAAGGGCACACACCATTCAAGTAAATGTTCCCCGATTAACAACTTGCAGCTTGTCCCTTGAAGATTTTAATTATCCATGATGCAACTTGAAATGTTGTGGGATGTATTCAGTCTGTTAATATCTCAATTTTTTTCTTAAGATGCCATTTCCAGCAGCTCTAGAGCTGGATTTTGACTGTGCAAATAGGAGTGAGGTGGGAGACCTTATTGCACCTGAGCTTGCCGGAAAATTCTTCCAGTTTATCTTCATCTTGACCCTAGATTCTCAACAAAGAAAGAGGTGGTAATGGAAAGAGGTGCTACAGCGTAACTGCTAGCAAAATGGAGGCAATTTGGTAACAACTAAATGTGTTGTTTTAGTGTAGTAAGCGCTGCTACTAAATCTAAGGGAGATGTGAACTCATCTTGATTAGCGTCATGGTGTGGGTCCATCACCACTTAATTGGCTGCCAATAGCTTCCCTAATGAAGGATGATGGATGGCGCTGAGGGGCCTGCTTGAAAGGGCCAGCCCAGCAGACGCAAGGATGCGTGCAGAAATACAGCTCTCACCTGGAAAGGGTGCTGGAGCTGAGCGGCACGGGCAGGGCTCGCAGAGCCTGAGCACGGACCGTTCTTCTTTTCCTTGCATCAGGACAAGCATCAGTTTTCTTCCAAGGCAAAGATGGGAATTTCTGTGACCCTGCGTATGCTTGGCTGGTTAGGGTAATCATCTCCCATTCCCAGCAGAGATGATCTGGTGTTTGAGAATGTTCTTTCTTGCCTTTTTCTGGTTTTGGTTAGCAAGTGTGCTTTCTCAGCCAGCCGTTGACTTAACTTCTCCAGGCTGGAAGGTCTGAAAGGTCATTCGCACTCCTCCGGAACAGTCTCACTTTCTGATTTAACTTTAAATGATTCTTTGGGAGTTTGGAGTTCTCTGATGTCATTTAAAAAAAAAAAAATCAAAACCTTCATAAGACTGTGCAGATGAAACAAAATTGTTGTCTTAGCCCACACAGGGTATTATGCAGCCTGGCAGATCCCTTCCTTGTAGCAATAAGAAGAGGATTTGGCATTTAACCTCTTGAAATTAAACCAGAGTGTGAACTTCAATAGTTCAATCTTATCAGGGCTTTGCTAGAATAACAAATTGTGAAAAAATGTAATCATGTCTCCAATGTGACCTTGGCAGATCTGCCTCTGATGTGAGAGAGATTAGGTAACTCTAAGCAGATGTCTGTTTATTTTGAAAATAATAGTTATAAAATCTTTTTTTTTCCCCAGTTTGTTTGCACTGCCTGTGAAAGACATGACAGAGGGAACTGTGGTCTGCACGGAGCTCTCTGTAACAAGCTGCTCTATTATGCTGAGCAGTAATTGCTCTTGGAGGTTTGAGTTATCGATCTATTGGTGGGGGTTCAATTTCAGTGTAAAGACCTGTGTTCATGATTTAATTGGAGTGATTAATAACTCACTCGCAGGCTAGGTGGGAATCGATATGGCTTTCAAACAGCAAAAGTAGTACATTTTCTGCTGTAATGTAGTAGCTGATGGTTTATTATTTGCCCTTGTTTAACTAATTAAAATCATAAGATTCCTTTTTATATAGCAGTTTTGTCTGTTTAAAAGCTTGCATCTGGAGTTGAGCATTTGTGCTTGCTTGCTTTCTTGCTGGGGGTGTCTTTCTAATAGAGCATTTACCTTACTGCTTGTCTGTCACTCGGATTAGGTGTACAATAGCCATTGCACATAACAAAACCAGAACAAGACAAAACACCTTCAGTAAGTAACTACAAGAAGCTTTAGTAACATTTTGTGGCCAGGGCAGTAGAGTGGCTCCTGTGTCACTGGTTTTCAGGCGTGTAAGCATCTGCTTAGGAGCAGCACTGAAGAGATTTAACCCTGCAGCATTTGATCCCCCATTAAGAGCCCTAGATTAAAAGCCTGGATGAAACTTCCAATCTCATTACACCGCCAGCATCCACAGTAGGTGCTTTAGCTGCAAATCCAGTTTCAGCTTTGCATTGAAATGTTGCCAGAAGCAGCATTGCTAGGAAAATGCAGTGTGACTTACTTTGGGGGGATTTGAATGGTGATACTTCTTCTTTATGCTCTGGCCCCAATCCTTGTGTTTGGCACCCATTTTCATTCAGCTCCTGCAGCTTTGCAGTGTCGTCATGCGTGCTTACAGCTAACGTGCCTGGATAGAGCATGGAAAGCCCCCAAATCTCGGGGAATAAAGCATCCCGTTAAAGAACCGTAGAGAGGCAAATCAGCATCAAGTCCATAGGTCTTACTGCTTTTGCGCTCAGTTTCTGGCGGAGGGGGTGAAATCTTTCTGTGCTGTGAGCTCTTGCAACAAAGGCTCCGACCTATGTAGCTGGTGAAGGAAAACATTTAGCATAGTGGTTTTGAATCTTCTTTCTGATTTGCAGAGTCCAATAAGCTTTGTAGTGGAAGTGCAGATTCCTATATGGCAAATTAATCCTAATGACAATAGACCTTTTCTTTCTGATTAACGTTCAGACATCTTGATATGTACATGGGTCACAAACTGAAAACACTGATCTGCATCAAAGTGTTTTAATTTTAAATATATGTTTTGTTAGGAAATCTCTCCTACCGATCCCGAAAGTACCGGAGTAAATGTAAATTTGCCATGGTTGGGTTTTCAGTTGGGGGAGAACCTGTAACTGTACTGAGAGTGTAAGGATGGGGCTGGAGCGGTGGGTGCAGAGCCCTGGAGGTGGTCAGGGCATCCTGAAGCCCTCCCTGGGCCATGGTGACCGATACCTGGGGAGAGCCCCGGGATGTGTCCACGCGGGTGTAAGAGGAGAGAGAAGCTCGCTCTGCGCAGGTGCGCTCGTGGAGCATGTCAACCCTTCATTCTCGGGAGTTGTTGGCTTTGTGTTAAAATTGTGAGGTGCTTTCCTTGTCATGACATTACGAAAATGACTTGAAGATATTTTACTTTTAAACTTGGGCGCTTTAGAAAGGGGGGGTGGGTGAGACACCTTGGAAGTTAATTCTGAGGACCAAACTGACAGCTTTTTGCCACTGTTGCTTTCTTCTAGGTTGAAAAGCTGAAGGCTTGTTACAGCCCCGGCATAGAGCAATCTAGCAGGTTAAATGACTTGGGCAACACAGTTTATTAAAACTGGCAAGTGCTCGCTCCAGTTCTCTTCCCGATAGTCAGGGCTGTCTGGGAGAGTAATTGATAGTGGCAGCCGTTCGGAGGGTGTCTCCGATTGCGGCGAGACGATTTGACTTGACAGACAGCTCTGTACAAATGAACTGAGCGACAGGGGCCGGATCCAGACCGGGCGGTGGAAGGAGTTTCCCGCTGAAAGACATCATGGGGGTCAGGCTGGGGGGGCTGCACCGTGAACAAAGACCAGCTCCCCCTGCTCGCAGGCGGCTGCGCTCGGCAGCGTGAGTTCAAAGCAAGGAGCAAAGGTTCATAACTTACGCTCAGCACTTTCCTCTGTGAGAAGACACTACAGTTATTTGTAGAAAATCCACCAGAGCCCTATGATGTTCAGAGGAGCCCCTGTCACAGAAGAACATTTTTTGAGATGACCTAGCGTGCGTAGGACACCTCTGTCATGATGGAAATTTGCCCTTTGCTTTACCATGATGTTAAAAATGGTTCATGTTACACACCATGGAGCCTTCCAGACAGTGGTTTTTGTGCGCAAGTCCCAAGTCTTTATTCCTTATCTTAAGCTGATTTGCATTGCAGTGGGTGGAGGAACTTGGTGCCCCATGTGTTGGATAGCTTCTGTGTTGTAGCTCTGCTTGCCCTGCCTTGCAGATGAAGCTAATCGTCTAATGTCTTAAATAGTGCTGCTCTCCTAAAACACCATGAAAAAGCCATCCATATAAAAGCAAAAGCCAGCTGAGGGTAAAGAATTAGCACTTAAATATTAATTTTCCATTGTAAGCACTCTGAGAGTGCCAGTGCTATCACTGGCAATGCAAAATGCTTTATTCTCTGTTGTGCTTATATATGTTGCATATCCACGATACATTATGCAGCACTCTAAAAGCTCAATTTAAAAAAATTAAAAAAAGGTTTGCTGAGGTTCATTGAATACTCTCCTTTAGTTATTTCTTTGTTTTGACCTACTGCTGTAAAATCACGCTTTTCTGTACTCATTCCCCATGCTGCTGGTTCAAATCTTGTCTCTGGAACTCATCAACCAACTCTGAAATACTCAGCTTTTTGCCACATATGTCCCTGTAATTCCTGTGGTGATGCTTTTGCAGCGTTTCTTGCTGGAATTATAATATGGAGCAGGGTTCATCATAGCCAGCCTGGCTTATGTCTGTTTTCAAGGATGTGGATAGATAGGCTGCAGATGGTGGTTGTTGTGTTTCTTGGGAAATTGCCATTGGTAAAGATGTCATTGATGGATGTAGGAGAGGAATTTCTTTCTCACATCACCCCATCACCCTTGCTGTTTGAATATAACGAGGGAGACTGCAGAAAGACATCTGAATGACTCCACTTTTATTTTTTTCAAGACACAAAGGAAAGGCGTGCAAGCAAGATTAGATTATTTCCAATCACATTGTACGTGTGTTGACAGTCCCCTTTCAGCAGCAACCAGCAGCTTGCAAAGAGCAAGAGGCAGGGCTGGAGCTGCTGTTGCCCTAAGTACTGTTTGTATAACACAGTAACTGCTTATTGGAGTTCTCAAAGCAGCCTTTACATGTTTAATCCCTTGCACTTGAGCTACTCTTAATCAGCTTGAAAGCAAATTCCTGTAACAGAAAGGTTTAATTTGTGTCTGGGATTTTCTGTATTGTATTTAGCCTGCAAGGCTGTGCGGTTACACACGGGCAGGCATGTCGCCCTGTGCAGCCCTGGGGATGGGCAGTGCATGTTTATTCCAATCACAGATTTTGAACTCACTTCAAAATTTGAAGGTTCATATTGGATCCATGCTGATGGTTTTTCAGGTTTAGGTAACTCCTTCTGAAACACACTTTTTGCAGCAAATTCAGTTGTAGTTGGTTTTGGGGTTTCCTTTAAACTTCAACTCTCGTTTCTACAGGTTGACAGTGGCAGTGGCTAAAGCTCTCTGTGCTTTTAAAAGTTGTTAAAAGTTTTCATCTTTACCAGGCTAAATTGGAATGGAATGTAGCCCAAGACACGGGGAGGCTGAAATTTCTCAACACTCCAAATTACAAATTAGTTGATCAAGGAGGCAAGAATTACTAATCTCAGGTCGTTGTTATTTTTCTTGTTAGAGCTCCCTTTCTTCCCTGTCTTTCACACTCAGTCATCGTTCATCCCCTCGAGATCAAGACATGTTTCACTGTCTGTTCATTTAAGAAAACCTCTCAATGGAAGAAGTCCAAAGTGTTTGGTTAGAAAATAAACAAAGTTGGCATGCTGAAAAGGGGTAGTGCTCTGCATGGTGGAGAATGGCAGATGTGATCCAGCCTTCCCATAGCATGGCTGAAACGTGAATCATTGCAAATGTCAGATTTCCTGTGAAGGGACAAGCTGAACTGACATGCGTTCAGGTTTAATTAAGGTTGAATTATTGGAGCTGACTGTCAAGTCTTAGGCAAATTGGCTCAGCCTGTTATCATTAAGCATGAAAATTACTCTAGGACTTGGTGAAAATAAACACATTTTTGCCTCTTTGTGGTGTGGTGGGGTGGGATTGTGCTTTTGTTGGGGCAGTTGTGCTCAGCTCCATGGGTCCATCTGCTCAGAAGGGCTGGGTGAGGAGCTGAAGTACAGAAATTTCTGAAGGGATCTCGATGAAGCCTGATCCACCTTGCACAAAAGGGAATATCCAAATTCTCTCCATGGGATATTTCCATATGGGACCTGCATTCAGCCTAGTCAGTTGGAAGGAATTTGGGCATATAAGGGTGTAGTTCCCTTAAGGACGAACATTCGAGCATCCTACGGAGAAACTGCAAAGTTTGAAATCCTGATCAGAATGGGCAACAGCGCTCATTAAAATAATTAAAATTAACTTTCTGAGGGATTTCAGGGAAGGTAGCTCAGAGACTTTAATATGAATGGAAAGTCTTGAGTTGGAGATTTTTGTGATAGGTACCGTGATAAGGATCTTATTAAGTACCTAAGAAACCAGTAATTATAGCTTTCAAAATTAATTGTTTCATTGGCTGCACAGGGAAAATGGCCTCAAAATTGACAGGTTTCTGGAGACCTCTGGAGTATGGTTAGCTAGTGACTGGGTATTGGAAACAGGCACTGAACAGGTAGAAGTAAGTGCTGGTAGAAGAGTGTGAAAGAAAGAAACCAGGATGTGTATGGTTTTCAATGTCAGAGTGTGAGCAAGTCATGGGATGGCACTCCATGGAGTCAGCTGAAGTGAAGGGTCTTAAGTCTTTGTTTAGCAGGGCCTTTTGTGTTTTCTAGAGTACTGAGGTGTATGGATGAGGTGCATTTCCATTTGGGCATCTGCTTTCCATTTTGTCCGAATCTGTTTTACCAGAGACTTAAGTGAAACAGATAGATGTGAGGAAAGTTTCCCTTTCAGAAGGTCTGACTGTCAAACATCGGGTGGGTCCCAGTGCCTGGCCTTGCTGTCTTCCTGTCATTTCTCCCCATGGTTTGTTCATGTGTGGTCCCCTTCCCTTCAGCCATTGCCGTTCACCCTCAAGTCACACTCATGCCTGTAGCTTTTCTAAAGGGGGGGGGAAAAAAGCATCTGGGTATTTTCAGTGTCATTGAGAATGAAACACAAAAACATTTCAGTACTGCAACCTGAGAGATGCAAGTTGGCAGCAGAAACTAGTCATGTACCCCTAGTACTAACTAATACAACCAGGCTGGCTGGTCAGTTCAGTCAGCAAGGGAGCATGAGCTTTTGCTTTGAGAAGACTGCAAATGAGAACTAATGCTGAAACCACAGGGAATCAATAAAACTGGTCAAACAGCTGCTTTTAATGCGGGACTTTATTGATTTGTTTTGGATCTAATTGACTTTTTACTCAACTAACTTTTGTGGTGCCAGTGTGTTTTGAATATACACCATTAGTCTACATTGCCTATAATTACACAATATGAAGTTTAACTCTGTAGGAGGAGGCCTGCTGGATGGAAAGAGCTAATAGGCTCTCAGGAAACCTGTGGTCAGGAATGAAACCCAATTGCTTTTAATGGGTAACTCCTGAAAAACAGTGTGATCTACAGCTGTGAATGCACTTCCTCCATAATGCACGGTGTGGGGATCCCTGGCTTGACTAGTCAACGATAATTTTTCAGTTGTTAGTAGTAAAATCTGAGGAAAATTTACAAACATAGGTGGCATTATAAAAGTAATGGTGCGCGAGAGCAATGAGAATTTGATTTTAGAAATAAATTGTCACTCTAAATAACATTGGAACCAATCCTAATGACATCTCAAAACCAGGGTACCTTTGATGCACAGACTCGTATTTGAAAAAGAAATTCACTGAAATGAGTTAGCCTTGTATTTGTTGTAGGGAACAATTTGGGAGCTCTGGACATTGTGTCAGATCTATAAAGATGTATAAAGTACTGGAAAGTACAGCGTTGATCGTAGTTGCTGCCAACCAAAGCACTGGTGTTTGGAAAGGCTTCTGTTCCTGTTGTTTGTGGGTTTGAGGCCACAAGTCCTCAGACATCTTCAGCCGATAAATATAGTTCATGTGTTTCCATCTGTCTTCTGTTCACATTCAGAATGTATACATATGCAGTGATGGAGTGATTGATGAGGGAATGGTGCAAGGGTGAGAGTGCAGAGCCAGAGCAGTGTGGGGAGCTGCCTTTTGTCTCAGGGAAGGAGATGCCATCACCGTGTGGGCATTTTCTGTACAGAAAGCGAGCTGGTGTGCTACAGGCTCTGATTCATCGCTGTCCTCTCATCTAACACCGGCGTGGTGGTGCGTAAGTTGTCAAAACTGCGGCAGCGAGACTCTCGCCTCGCATCAGCTGCGTTCGCAAAAGCCTGGTTGGAGTGTCTGCGTGGCCAGAATTAGCTCGCGGGATGTGTTGTGTGTTATTTCCACACCTCCTACATCAGGAACTGGCTCAGTCCTTTGATGAGACGGGAAAATTTCAAAGGTGGAATCTGTTCGTGAGGGTGTTGGAAGCACGTTAATGAGTGTAGGTAGCATCTCATGTGTCTGCAAGCCAGCTAGACGCAAACAGCCCCCAACGCGTTGTGGTGGATAATAAAAGCGTGTATCCTAAAAGTCAGTTAGATGTGCTGTGTGTGCACAGTGGGGTGTGTGCATGTAAAAACCATGGACAACACTAGTTCTGGTAATCCATGAACAGCTTTTCTTGTGATTGTGGGTATATGTGCATTTGAAGATACACAGATTATGTTGAACAGGGAGTTACAGTGGGAGTTGAATCACGTTGATGTTGGTGCTTTTGGTTGTCTTTGACCTTTTGTGTGCTGCTTAATCTGAAATCTCTCTCCTTCCCTCCCTTTTCCCTTTTTCCTTTCCAGCCTTTTAACTCTTTGGGCTGCTTTGCTTAGTTTAATTTGGAAAAAAAAGAAATACTTGGCATCATAGAAGGAGCAATTCCATATGGAATTCTCATGATAGGTGCATTTTGCAAGGTCACAGCCTTCCTGATAGTTTCGACGTGCCACTCATACATCTGTGTGCAATACCTAGGGTGAGCAGGACTACATTTGCGTACTCACTATGCTTCTGACTGGATTTTTCCAGCCTTCTCTGTTCTGTTCTTCCACACAAGAGTGTGGCCAGGGAACGGCAATGTCACAACTTCACTGCAGAACTGTCCCATCCTTTGCTGCATGAGGATCCCAGGTAGCCTCTTCCCTAGAAGCCAGGTGGGGTTATCGTTAAAGGTTAGTGCTGGAGTCATGGTGTGTTGTACTGGAGTTGAGCCTGAACACAATGTAGATTACCTGAAAGAGAGTTGAGAAAATGAAATGTCCTAATGATCAGGCTTGTATGAGTTCATTATCAGCCTTAGAACTTGCATTGAGTAGGAAATACTGCAGCAGTAACTTGACACACGTTCACACTCCTACTGTACGTAACCTTGGGACTCTGTAGAAGTCACAAAGCTGTGTGTTCTTTGTAGTCTGCATTCGTTTAATGACAGCTAAGTCTCTTACACACTTGCTAACAAGTACCGTCGACTGGCCAGTCAAGGACAGTGGAAGGACAGATGCGCGAACACACATCCATCTTGTAGCAGCCTTGCTCCCACGAGCGGAAACATGACGTGTTTTTTCCCAGGCATGTGTCCTACCAAGCAGAGAATCAAACACAGACCTTTCAGCTTGTGCTTTGTTCTTTTTCTTGTTGCTCCATAAGGTCCCACCTTGAATGACAAGCCAGAAGCGAAAGCAGCCAATGTCCCAAAGGTGTCTGGGCTAGAGCGGAGCCGGGAACTGAGCACCGACGTGCCCTTCGCCCTGCCTATCCCCAGCCCCCAGCCAGTAGCTGCCGTTGTGACTTCTACTTCCTCAGCGCCCACGTCGAGCGCCAGAGCGAGCCCACTGTTGAAGAAGGAGCCAGTGATTTCAGCACCAGCACCACCAAGGCTCACGCCTCAGCCACAGCCTCGGCCACAGTCACAACCTCAACCTCGGCCGCAGTCGCAGCCTCAGTTAATACCTGAGCTTCGGACCCAGCCTCCAAGTCACATCCCTCCTCCTCTCAATTACCAAGTGCATCACCAGGTGGCCCACAACGGACTCAATAATATCAGGTATGGGAAAGGGACACTTGTGTCATCTTTATGCTACTGTCGGGACAAAACTTGTTTCAAAAAGGATAGAAATTGCTGGGAGACAAGACAAGAGTGTTCTTACTGTCTGGATAAGATACTCCATGTTTTGGTTATTGGACTTTCTGTGTTGACTCCGCAGGCTAGAATTTCAGTGGTGGATAGCTGTATTTGAAACATGGCAATAAATGCTCCCTTTCTGGGAGAAAGGCATGTGTAACTGTGGGGTAAAGTTCTTTTAGATCTGGTTGCTAGTAGAGTTTTGCACTTTCTTGTCTGAGCTGGCAAGTTCTTGCCTTTAAAATTTAAAGTGGTTGGAGGTTGAGCACTTGTTTCATACTCAGAAATACTTCTATTGAAGTAGAAGGTTTACTCATGGTTATCACAGTTTTGTTGGTTCACCAGCATCAAAAGAGGGATATCTATATCGGAAAATGCTGTGTCCTTTAGAACAGGACTCAGTGTACACTGAGAAATCTGCTTCAATCTGACATGGTCAGATGTAGCCAGAAGCTTAGCTTCACTGTTTAAATTGCCTCCATCCAATAAGTAGGAAGGATGAAAATGGTATGGAGAAAGAGTTTCTAGAGAGAAGAATTTAGCTAGTCAGCTGGAACCTGTATAGTCTTCTTGCTGGTACAGAAAACATACCTTGCCTCCCAAACCAGAACTAAGCTAGTTAAACAAGATGAGAAGAGTGATGTAAAACATAATATTTGGCTGCACAGGGGTCAAAATACAGAGAGCTGCCATTAATGTGTGTTTCATAGTATCCTGCACACTTAAGCTCTCTTGTAGTTTTACCCTGTAAATGCCACAATAGTATGAATGATTAATATTTCACACTATTTAAGATATCTGAGGTTTAGATTGCAGCAAATATGGTATTGTGGGAATTATGCTAAATAATAACTTCTCCAGTACTGCCTTTCACCCCACAAAACTTAGATCACTTGCAGTGGAGTAATCATAATAGAAAAAGATTTAGAATACAGAATTCTTATGAGAATAATTGTTAACACGTCGTATGTTTGCATGCTTGTGTGAATATAACTACACAGCACGCGCAGCAGATACAGCTTGGTCCCAGAGTCACTCACACTGTGCAACTCTGTGCACCCAGAATAACAGAAAAAGGAATTAGAGTAATTGCAATATGATCACAAGGACGCACATGGCCACTGCAAGGTCATCAGAGGCTAAATAAAAGTGCAGAATACAGCTACCTCTGCAGCCTTCATCAGCATCTCACAGACAGCTATGGGGATTGTAACTTGCTCCAGCACCAGAGGAAATGTCACTCCAGAGAGCCCAAGCCCCGTCCTGCCCTGTTGGAGAAGTTCATTAAGATTTTTTTACTCTCTCCACTGCCATTGAAAAACCCAAAAAATAAGCTTGGGGAGAGCAGCGTTACATAGGTGTGTTGCTTATGGTAGTGTATTTCCTGCACTGTTTCAATCATGTATTGTAACACGTGCTCTCTCTTTCTCTCTCTGTCTCTCTCCCCGCTCTCCCCCCCATCTTTTTCTCTCTGCAGCCGGAGCAGCAGTGCTAGCAGTGCAACAAGCGTCAGCCTCCCGAAACACCTTCCCCTCTCTCCCCAGATTCCTCCGCACCATTCCTCCGGCCCGGCTCTGCCCCTCTCCATCTCTAATCTTGCTACCTCGCACTTCTCTCTCAGATCGCAGACCCAACACCAGCACCATCCGGCCATGTTCGCCACCCCACCTACACTGCCGCCTCCACCAGCGTTACCCACCAACAGCCTCGTGATACCAGGTCACCCTGCGGGTAGGTTCCCTTCTTCTTCCAGGGCTGATCTGCCGTGCATGCACCGGAGGGTGTTTAGAGATGGGCTGGCTGGTGGGCAGGCAAAATAAAGTGACTCAGACCCCTCCACAGGCAGTGTGTGTTGGAACTGTGAGAGCACTCGTGAAACAGGTAGGAGACATGGACATGCTTCACCAGATGAGAGATTGTAGAGACAGCACTGTAGCTTCCTATAGGAAGTCTTCAAAACAAATTTTTGCAAAAAAAAAAAATCTCCTTTTCAGGGCATGAGTTCTCCTGCGGGGCATTCCACAGTCATCAGACGTTTTTCAGATTAACAAAGGACTGATGTACAATTTGCCATTCTCCCTGTCTTTCTCCCCACTCCAATGAAAGCTGCTGCTGTTAGAAGTAACTTGCAAATGATGTTTCTGATTGTCCCAGAAGGTTGTTCTAACTGAACACCTATCCCTGCTCTGATACATCGACAAGCAGCACATCCTGTTGGCGAAGCAGGATCCTTGCCTGTGACACCACAAGCTCTGTGTGTCCACGGCTGCTCAGCCTTTCTGTCTGAGGCAGACAGCTCAGCAGACAAGCTCTGCTGTTCAGCTCTCACTGTCTTTGCATCCTTTTAAAAAGTTCCCTTTGTTCACCCTGGCCCCCATTCTTTTATCACTTCTGCCCTAAATGCCCTGTTTATAGCTTATCCATTAGCCTACAGCTGTCCCTGGAAGAGACCCTGGCAGCTGGAAACTTCCCTGTGACTTTCACTTGCTGGGGCCTCCTTTTGATCTGGCATTTGACTCCACAACTAACTCAGCAGGGATTAAACAGGACAAGCATTCTGCAAAAAATGCACCCTCTGTTGCCTGTGAAGCCAGTTAAAGGAGTAAGGAGAGGGCAGATCTGCTGCGGAAAAGTCTGATGGCCTTGTGTCCCCTTTTTTTCTTCCAGGAGCAAAATAATGTCTCACTATTTATAACTGCTTCTTTAAATGAAAGAAAACTGTGAATTGGTCCAAAGTGAGTTCTCAGAACGATGATAGACAAAAGTGCTGTGGGTTCCTAGCCAGAAGCAGGACCACATAGGCCAAAGCTGCCAGCTCTCAGAGGCCCTGGCACCATCTAGAATTTCAACCACATGGCTGGGAAGATGTTGGCAGCACTGTGGGAGACCTATTCATTGCTTCCCCTGTTAAAGGCAAAGGACTACTGTGATGGAGTCTTTGAAAGTATTGCAAAAGGAAATAGCAATGTGTTCACTAAAAGCATGATATTGCAGTCACTGAAAGCAAGTATGTTTTCACCATTAACTTCAGGAGGTGCAAGATCAAGTGACCTATTCACATTCAGCAGCTTGCCAGGAAACAGTAACAGCCTTGCTCCTACTAAAAGGATTTCTCCTGCAATTTAAGCAGGAGAAGCCTAAGTCAGTGGAGGGAAAGGTCTGGGCGTCTAACCCTGCAGACAGTGAAATGCCTCTTGTCTGCATTACATGAGAAGCCTGCAAACTGGCACATCATAAAATCAATACAGAGTGGTGCATAGCCAGGAGCTTCTGTTGTCATTCACATAAAAGTTTCTTAAAAGCAAGCAATATTGCTGAGCAGCCCTGAAGAGATAGAATCCAGCTGCCGCTAGCAGCATAGTCCTTGCTGTGCCGTTCAAGCGCATGTGTGCTCTCAGGAAAAGCACCAGCTTAGAAAAGCCATCAGAGAGGGTATGGCCGTTTGAAGTCTCCTTTTTGTCGTCTTTTTCTCCCCCCTCTTTGGAAGAAAACGTGCACTTCCTTTAGATTTACTTTGGCACACCTGTGGCTATTAGCAAAAAGAGAAGCAGAGCTCAGAGCTCCTGCATTCACTGATGGTACACGTTCAGGTCTCTGAAAAACGAGTGTGTACCTCTCGTGGCATTTCTCCCTTTGAAACCTAAAGCTTATACTTGGGAGGAACCCTCATGTGGGCTGCTGCCCTCTACTCAAGGGCACCAAGGCTGGCCCTGCTGTAGGATACACAGAGGAAGCAGCGTTCTTTGTGTCTTCTGAACATGAGGGCACACAGCAACATCAGCAGGATTGACATTTTTCTGCCATGCCCACCTCGCGTGCGCACGCAGAGCAGCAGTGTTCGGGCATTCAGAGGGCTGCTCAGTGATTCTGCTCCTCGTTGTGGCGTTACGTGGCCAGACCCGTGGGACGAGGCGTCACTGGTAGGCACAAGGACTCAGTGCTGATCCTAACATTGCCCAGAGCTGTTGTCACAAAGCTGGGTTATTTCTCAGCAGTCCCATGCTTGCTATGAAGCAGCGACTCCTCCAAGGGCCACACCACTTCTCCAAACATCTCCGGGCCTTTTCTTTTCCTGTCAAAGGCCAAAGTTGTGGTACAGGGCTATGGGCTGGAGCCAGCTGCAAATCTATCAGTCTGACTTCAAGTCTCTTAAAGAAATTGGATATCAGAGCACTTACAACTGCCAACTTGCTTTTATCTCTCCCTCCAGAAAAGTGGATTATCTTGATGCTAACAGAAGGGTTCAGTTTCTTTAAGTCATGCCAGATTTAAATGCATAAACACACACATATGAAATCATGCCCATATTCTCTAAAGAGGTTAGGTTTTGGACCTAAGTGCTTTCAGCCTAGGTTTGTTGTTTTTTTTTCTTGTTTGCTTGCTCCAAGGGGAACCCTGAATAGACTTTTCTGCTCCAGTGCCTTAAGCTTCAGTATCACAAGTATGTGCACTTTCTACTTTTGTATTAATTACTATAAAGATTCTAGCAGTACACAGTACCTGCTCTTAGCAGTACATTTAGTACTGAAAAGCAAATGGCTCAGGCACCCAAAACGTGCTTTCAAAAGTGACTTTCAATAGGATGTAGTCTTCTAAATGGTAGTAGAGACCTTGAAATTCCCCATCAGAGTGCCTGTTTTTAAAGGTCTTAACCATGTCACTTCAGAAAGTGATTGATTTAGACATTTCTAATGTTACCCTAAAAAATTTAAGTAAAAGAAATGCCTGCAGAACATGAAATAAAACTTTAAAGCACATGTATTCCTCTGCCCCTTTGTATTCAGTGCTGTAGTTTAAAAGGGGTGTTACACTAAAAAAGTTCATGTAAGTTCAGTAGCAAGTAGGTCAGTCAGGAATGGGTCTGTGTCATCCACAGCTGATGGCACGGGTTGCTCTCAACTCAGAAAACATCTAACATGTTGGGTCCTGGTTCCTATTTGAAGTTCTTAGGCAAAATCACAGGTGGATTTAACTGATACCAGCAGACGTTTATGGGATTTTTTTGTCCCCAGTCACGCCATTTCTAAAGTGCTGGTATCTTCCACTGCCCTAAACCATATTAGAATTCAGTGCCAGTTGGTTCTTCCAGAGGAAGATGCCGAGAAGAGGCCACATGTCATATTGTAGAACATTTTTAGTCATTGCAACCTTCATGAGATCTTGAGCCAGTTCAGAGTTTCTCCTCTTCCCACCAATTCCTTTTGTTTTCTCATAGGAGAAAAGCCTGGAGGCAAAGACAAAAAATGTCGATTATGGCCTGTTAGAAATTGAGGAAAGAACTCAGTATTTAAGATTTCAAAAAAAAACCGTATTGCAAAGAAGGCCTCAATTTGTAGAATGGATGTTCCTGGTCACTGTGTGCATGTCTTGAGGCTGAGAAAAGGGGAGGATGGCACGGGGATCTGTTGAGAAATGGCCGTCCGAGCAGGTAGTTTCCAGCCACCCAAATCCATGGTTATCTCACTGCATTGCAGATCTTGTCAAAATTAGACCACTCAAGTAAGTGTTTGACCTCACAAGTTAGAGTGTAACACGTGTTAGGCCCACCATCCATTCTCAGTGTACAGGTATGCTTCTGAATTGCAAACCTCCCAAGAAAACAGGTCAGTATTACTCGTTTTAAAGCGAGCCATTGTCCTCGAGGGTGCTCCCCAGCATCGTGCTGGTGCGGGAAGGTCCGGCCACCATGCCGTGAGACCAGACCTCCAAGGTCCGCTCCCAGAGACACCTCGGTGCCATGGCCACCGGGTGCCGGGGAGGAGGAGGAGTAGCCCGTTGTCGGAGCTGCGTGGGGGTAGCGGGGCCGCGGGCGGGGGGCCGGGGGCGGATGCTTGCTGCCGCCCCCGATGATGTTTTCTGCTGTGATGACTCATGGTGTTCTCTCTTGTCTTTAGATACCAGCCTGTTGATATCATTCAACCAACCAATCATGTATTGCCAGCCTCATTCGGGGATTCTGATTGGTACTTTGTCACAGGCATCTCTCTTACCTCCACCAATGAGTCCTCACGTAGAAAACCACCACAGCATGACCTGCAGAAACAGGGAATGCCAGGTGAATATTGACTCTTTCTCCTCCGTCTTTGTGGTACTCACAGGCCCACGGGCCTCTGTGTCTTTTTTTTTTCTCTCTCTCTCTCCTCTAGATCACGAACTGCTCAGGCAAGAGCTGAACAACCGGTTTTTGGTTCAGAGTTCGGACCGGGCCGCTGCCTCACTTGGCCCGGTGCCGCTGCTGAGAGCGGAGTTTCACCAGCACCAACACACGCATCAGCACCAACACACCCACCAGCACACATTCACTCCTTTTCCATCCAGCTTGCCCCAGACGCCGCTCATGCCGCCCTCTGCACCTCCCATGGTGCGTACCCCAGCCCAAAATGTGAGGATAAGTAGAGCATCTCTGGTCAAAAAGCCTAACCCGCTCTTGTCAAACAAAACCCACTCCTCTTCATTTCAGCCAGGGGTGCTGTCCCTGTCCCTCTGACCTGGGGGCCTGGAGACAGGCCCAGCCCTCCCAAGGGACCTCCTGTCCACCCAGAGCCTCCACACCAAGCCTCCAGGTCTCTCCACGCTGCTACCCCTGAGCAGATACCGCACCCGTCAGTCAAATCCGGAGTCCCTTTAGTTTCCCTTTTCACGTGTCCTGCTGTGTATTTCAGTTCCCCCTTCCCCAGAGCCAGTCACACACCAAAACACCAGCGAGGACACCAGGAGATTGGTGGCCTCCAGTATCAAACACAGCCCCACAGCTGTTCCCTGGGCCAGACCGCACTTGCTCACCTGGAGCTCTCACCATAGTGCAGCATCTCATCTGATCCGAGTTTTGTCCCTCATCCTCCTAATCCCCTAGCCCATATCAATTTTGGCATTTATTATTTGATTACATCAACAAGCGCTAATTTATGTGTGGCTGGTTCTTGTGAGATAAATCCTTCTGGCCATGTAATAAGCATTAGCGTTTTGCCATTGAATTTGCTTTTAATACAATGGGGCTTTTGCTGCAGCTGTTAGAAAATTTTTAGAGTTCTGCTACAAATTGATTTTGTCAGTACTTTAAAACTTACTCTCTCCCTATTTCCGGCAATTACTTTGTGAGATCAAAAGAACAAGATTCAGCTTTTTCCCCCCTCTCAGTTTCACACTGTGTCCAAAATGTAAAACATTCCTCTTCTGCTAGGGCTAGCAAAAGCCAAGAGGAACAGCAAAAGCAGCATTTGGGAAGAACTACCAAGAACTGAAGGAGCATAATGTTTCTCACTTTTCTTTCCCACTGCTGACTGCCCGATGACATTCTCAGGTTGTAATCTGCCTAGCAGCGAGACAATTAAAAGTAATATCATCCACTCAAAATCCAGCCCAAGGTGTTTGCTCAATGTACTCGTGTGTAAACACCTTCCCTTCTTTTCTTAGTCCGTGTAAAACAATCTTGAAGCTTTGCTCAGAAACCTCCTGTGTTATTTAAGAATCCTGATATCCGATCCTGCGAGCAGCTCCCTCCCTTCCCACCCCTGCCTGTTGATAGCAGCCCTCATAAGCAAAAACAGCTTACAGGGCTCTTTTGTTATATTTCACTCACGTCTTCTTATATTCCACTAGATCAGGTTTGCTAATCCCAACACCAGAGAAGAGTGTTGAAATTTACAGCTGCGTATGTTTGGTAATTTATGGTATTTACACTGGAGGGGACATGGCTCCAGTAATAACTGTAATTAATGAAATTGCAAATCTACTCTCCTGCACATAGAGGAGTGTGAAACAGCAGCTGACTTGCCAAATAAGCAGCTTTTCATGGGGTCCTACAGCTCCCTTCCCTGCCGTCATCCCCGCTCCCTCCTCCCCAGCAGAATGTACATACTGTTCAAAAATGCAACGATTCTTTGGTTTGGCTTCCAAGGTGGTACAGGACAAATGGTCATAAAAATAAATATGGGGCACAGACTGCGCACATGGAGGTGTTAAAACCCCGTGCTGGTACGGAAAAGGTTAACAACCAGCTTTTCTCTGGGGCACTCTCTCTTTTGCAGGGGAGGGGGAATATAGAGAGATTTGTGCATCTAAAGCAGTTAAGCCCTTTTCCAGACAATTTTGGGCACTTAGAGGAACCCAGAAAATGGGGAATTGGTGTTGCTTGCCCCACAGTAGATGTTGGGGTCTGATGGAAAATATTCCTTACCGTCTGTGATCTGGTTCAGTGCTCCAGAGGCAGATCCCAGATCCAGACCTGGAGCTGAACTTCCCTGCGTTGCACTGTGCTGCAGATATCAGGACTGCTCTCTTCATAGTGAAGGAACCTCTTCACGTAGTGCCTGCAAAGAGAGTCCTGCAGTGAGACTTGGCAGCGCCCGGGTGCAACCTGGAGCTAGCACCTTTCTGTCTCTGTTAGCTTGGGGAGATCAGTCAGCTCCCTGATGAGCGAGTATGGAATAACCAGTCAGTTCTGCTCTGTTGAATGCTGCATGAACTAGCCATGATTGTTTGTCTGTGTTGAAATCCTGATGCGTCCACTATTGCTGCAACCAAACTCACCCGTTTCCTTTTTTTTCTCTTTTCTTTCCAGTTTGACAAGTACGCTCCCAAATTAGACAACCCTTACTTTCGACATTCCAACGTGAGTGCTTACCTTTCCTAGGTGTTGTCTTTGTTAATGGTTCTGCTTGCACTTCTTTCGCTTGTTTTCGATTGATTGGTAGTGTTTTGATTCATTCATTCCTAAAGCTCTTTTTCCGTCTTGATTTTTTTTTTTTTTAAGGTACAAAATTTTCTTTGGGCTTTTTTTTTTTTTTTTTTAAATCTTTGTCTCCTGCATTTTTGCTGCTGCGGCTCTATATTGCTGTGCCTGGGTTGGCAGGGAATGCGCAGAAATTGCTCAGTCAGTGGTCATTGCAGTATCTTTGCAGCTGGTGCTTCTCACAGTGCAGCAGCCCGGAGTGCATGGCTCTTTCACAAGATTTTGCTCAGGTCACAGGAGTAAGTCAGACTGGTGGTTTCTTCCTGGTGCTCCCCACTGCTCCAAAGCCCAGAAACTACATGTTTTGGGACTTGTAAAACTGCTTTATGTGCTCAGGAGAGGCCTAAGCAAAACTTAACCCAAACTACACAACTACAAGGTGGTGTGCACGTTGCCTGTGGTTAGTGTGCAATGCAGCATCTTGTGGTTCTTTTTTGCTTTGAAAGTTAAAGCAGGTCACATTTCAAAACAGGATCAATTTGTTTGCTACTGCAGAAAAATGCAAAATTAACCAAAAGTGAACATAAAACCCAAATTTTTCCGATTCCTCTCAAAATGGTGAATGCTCTGTGCTTCCTGCAATAGTTCCACAAATTTAAAGACACCCTTGTTCAGCACTATCTAGAAAATTCATCAGATGAACGCATTTTCCAAGTTTTGGCTTTGCTCTGAAAAATTTTGAAAGCAAATTTAGTGTGTATTTTTACTGTGACACTCGTTCCACACAGTACTATTTTTGTATGTGCCAGCCTTGGCACCTACCTCCATTATTGTTCAAGTTGTCCTGTGACATAAGCATCTCTTTTTCTTTTGTAGTTCTTTCCAACCTATCCTCCAGCAATGCCTGGAATGCCACCCATGCTTCCACATTCAGGTCCCTTTGGGTCACTTCAGGGAGCATTTCAACCGAAGGTACAGACTACTTCTTCTGAAGGCTTTGTTCTTTTGCTGGGAGAGAAACTGTATTCAGAGTCGTGTCTCTGGTGATTTTGTAGCACATGGTTTAACTAGCAGAAGTGCAGCACAGGGTTGGAAGCGATCACCCCACAGATCTGTGAGCATCCTCTGCACAAAGCAGCCAACACTTGAGCAGAAATTTTCTCTTGGCACTACAGATTGTTCCTTGGAAAAGGACGTAGTGGTTCACTTGGGAGGTCATCTGAAACTGGAGGAGAAGCATACAGTCAAATGCATTATTTGATTGAAATATTTACAGCTAATAATAGACTGATGAGTCCCAAATCATTTTACAAATTTGACGATCTGAGATTGCAAAAGATAAACTGTGTTTATTCCCAGAAAGAAAAAAAAAAAAAGAGAAATTGACTGTATGAGTGTGGGGACAATAGGGAGAGACTGCTCTAAATGGGCAGAGCGATTTGAAGGAGCTGAATTTTTATTCCCAGCTTCGACACTGTCTGACCTTGGGCAAGTTGCTTAAATCTTCTGTTCCTCAGCTTCCTCATCTATCAAGTTATTTTGCAGTGGGTTTTATAAGGGTTGATGAATGCCTGCAAGCTTCTTTGAGATAGTGTGTATGAAAGGTGCACTGCAACTATAACGTATCATTACAACTGGCACTGATTGGCATTTGGAAATGTTGCTTGCCATGATGACCACCGTGAGTTCTGTGGTGTGCACTGCTTTTTTTTTCCTCCCAGACTTGTTCTTTTTATTGACTATTCTTAAATGTACAGAAACTGTTAAATCCCTCCAAACAAGAAAGATGCATCATATCCATGTAGCGTTTGTTTGAAAATGGAGCGTTTACTCCGTTTGTAAGGTGTCGTGTGTTTAGCTTCCTTACATACTGTGATTTTAGAGATTTCTTATCTTGAACTGCATTTCCATAGAGCCCTTCTACTGTGTTAGAAGACTTGAAGGACCATCGCTGTAGCCAGACCGTGTCTGTTTGCGTCTGGAAGGTCATTTCTGTGACCGTAACAAGCAGGGCCATGGGATGTGCTCCCTAGTCTCGCTGACATCAGAGGAAGTCAGCAATTAGCAACTGCTGCAAATAAGGCCTCTTACAACCTTCCCACTTAATTTTTTTAATGTAAGCTGGAATATTTCCTCCGTGTCCATCGAATCCCTTACGTTGTTTTCTGGATACATTGCAAATAGAAAAGTCTCTACAATGGCTTTTTTCAACAAGAGTTCTGTATGGAGTGGCTACAGGCATTGAAGAGGAGCAGTTGCACCTAAGCAGAGGGAGCAAGAGGGACAAAACGTAGATGTCCTGTGGTGGAGTTTGTGTTAATTGTTGCTATTCTTGCAAGGGTTGCCAGGGTTCCCTACAGACCCCACAATACAGCTGCCCAAATAAGGTGGAGTTGGCAAAATTTCGCTAATGTGAAGATAGGGTTCAGTGTTACCATAAGGCTGCTGTTAGTGAGGAGCCCCTGATAACACCCATAGCGTGCTCTTCTGGTTTCCATCGTCATTCCAGAGCTGTGTAGATACCATCTCACTGTAAGATACCATTAGACCAAAGAGAAGCAGTTACGTAGCAAGAATGAAGAAGTGAGCACAGCCTCTCTACATTTTTAAACAGTTCTCCGTGGTGTACCGTAACTAGCTTTTAATTCATTTTAATGATCGATCCATAGAGGTTTGCTAGCTTGAGTTTAAGCAGCACAAGGTCACACACTCTGGTTCAGTAGTTAATCACTAGCGTCACTTGATGTCTGGACAGTGCTGTATTTCCATGCAATCTAACATCTGAAAAAAAAAGAGGGATAGGTTGAAAAATGGATCTGCTGCTTTGGCACATTATTTTCCAGTTTTCAAGAGGAGACAGAGCTGAACTGCTGGGCAAAGCCACTCTGTCATTTCTCCATGCTCTCTCCCTCCCAAGCTGTTTGACTAAAGCCTTCATAATCACCACAGACCTGATGATTTGGTTTTGGCATACCAAATCCTGCACTTCTTGCTTTCCAAAGCAGAGGTCTTGGTTTTGTTTTTCCCCTTCCCGTGTCAGTTGCCTACAGCTGTGCGTGTAAATCCACTGCACATAAATCCAGGCTGACGGTAAACTTCTCAGTGAGTTTCCCGAAGGCCATTTCTCACAAGCTAAGAACTTGAAAAGGTCAGAAGTATTCGGTTTACTTTGCTGGAGGAAGCATTCACATCTTTCTCCAGGGGAGAAGGGGACAGGATGACACCATGTGATCTTAATGTGATAACATGTGATCTTAAAGCTCTTGCCTGTATGATAGCTGTAACTTATTTGCCACCTTATATATACCTCAGCTGTCAGACAGGCCCTGAGAGCCCGGAGCTGCCTGGGGAGTTCGTTGGCTTACCTACACACACACACAGGAGAATTCTCTTTTTAATGAGTCTGGAAGTTACGTAGCCTTAGACAAATTAAAATCTATCTTTCCTCCCACACCCGTGGTTTTACTCATTCCTTGTACAGTTTGACTGTTCAAAAACTACTGTAATTTGACCTAGAATTTGAGTGAAATCATCTCTTGGGGCATGAGGTTGAACCCCTCTGCACTTAGCTGCGTGGAGGCACCAGGTGCAGTTGCTCTGGGAGTGGGAGATGGATGAATGCCAGAGTGAAAAGACGAACGAGTTCTTGGGGATCATCTAGGACAGGGCAACAGGTGGGATCCGGAGGAGGAGGAACACAGATTCATTCAATGAGGTGTTTAATTCTTGCTGGAAAATGATGGGATAAACAATGCAAAGCTATAAAAGACCCACAAGCACCTTCTAAGGTTCCTCATTTTGACTGTCAAAGCAAATAGATGGGCTGTTGCCATTTCAGCCATTGTGTTGTCTGGCCCCAGCTGGAGAGGGGCCATGGTCCAATAGCTGCAATATGGGACTAAGATGCTCGAGTTGTCCTGTTCCTGACTGTGATCCTGGTTGCTGCCTGAAACATGGAGGGAGTCAGTCCATTCTCTCTCCTACTGCCTGCCTGTTTTGTCTAAAGAATAATCTTGGGGGGCAGGGTCTGTCTCTTCCCGTCCACTTGCATACCGCACAGCACAATGGGGTTGTGATTCCAGTGAGGCTTAGGGGTGCTGCTGGAATACTGTTACTGCTGCTAAATAATAATAGATGACATGATGGTTAAATGCTGTTGGCTGTCAGTAAGAGATAACATTTAGCACTAATATAGCAATACGCGTGTTCAAAGCGCAGTACAAACATGGACTAATTAATGCCGTTAACATCAGATAGAGATGTTAAATGTACCGCTGGTATGATACAGTATTATTCACGCTCTATTCTTGTCTTTCAGACTTCAAACCCTATTGATGTAGCGGGTAGACCAGGCACAGTCCACCATACGCTGCTGCAGAAGACTCCAGGGGTAGGCAACAATACATAACCTTCCTTTCAGCTTATCTGGATTTACAGTAAACACATTGATTGCTCATATAAAAAGAGAGCATCTGGTCAGTAAATTGGCCTTCTAGACTCTGAACGTGCAGTTAGGACACAAGTTTCTTTTTGCAGTGAGACAACAGTAGCCTGCACCGGTCGTGAATACAAAGGGATGTATTGACTTCTTCAAAGAAAGTCAGAGGGAAATGGGGCAGGAAACCCCTTTAAGGTCTTTCCCCTAAGGATTGCTTGGAGAGTAGTTTTATGCGCTTCACTTCAGAACAATTACAAAGTTTGGAAGAGTACTGGCACTGTTCGGATGCTGGCACGAAGCTGCTTTGTTTATCATAAAATTCTGCTGAGCTTGGTGCAAGGAATGAAAGAGAAGTTTTAAGCTTCCTTTAAGCCTTTTAGGTTTCCCGTGTCACAGGGGACTTCTCTGGAACGTTGCTTTCTAAATGCTTTTATTTGATCAGAGGAAGGAAGTTCCCCACCTTTCTGGATATTGGCTGGTTTTAGAAGAACTGATTGTTTTATTTCTGCTTTTTCCATAGGTGTCAGACCCTTATAGGCCTCCAGTAAGAGTAAGTAAGGTTTGTGGGGGATTTTTTATACATATATATATATATGCATACACTTCAAATATTGTGCATGTGCTTTTGAAATTTTAACGTGTCTAGTAGAAAATGTCATGCTCATCCTTTATTTAAAGCAAAATGTTTTCACTAGCTCTTGACTGCTTCTGATTTGTAATGTTTAGGTTGAATCACAACCCTCTTTTGCATCCGTTTCTGTGCATTAATAGTTCACAGTTTGAAATAAGGGTCACAGAAATAAATTACTATGAGCGTGAACAGACAGTCACCAGAGATCAGATTCATGGTGGCTTAGGTCAGTGTGTTTTATTTGTGCTTCTTATGTTCCACAAAAACACCCTACAGTGAGTACCGCAGCTCAGCTGAAAAACAGTAATTCATTCAGCTGTGGCACTGCGCATCCCTGGCGATTGTTTGTCCATACCCTTTTCCTTCCCTAAATGCAAGCAGCCATAATAACCACACATGACTTGGCCCACAGTGCAGCAGGGATGAATGAACAGGGCTCTTTTCAGAAACAGAACTGTTAACTATTAGTTGCTTTCTCTTAAACATGGCATACTGTTCTTTGCTGCCATTTATTTTGGTTTGTGAAGGAGGGAGTGCAAGTAGGAAAGAACAAGGCAGGGATCTCAGGTCTCCATGAGATGAGGAAGATATCCCACATCCCACATTCTTCCTGTTTGTTTGCTTCTTAATTTAAACATCATCTGCTGCAGTGCAGAAAAAAATGTTGATCACCTATTGTGCCGTCTCAGTAATCAGCCTTTCTCATTGCTTAGCTGCCTGTTTGACAGTAAGGGAAATGAAACGTTCTGTCTGATGTAGATTGCTAACGTATAAATTAATCTAAATTCTTGTGCTTTCCATTGCAGAAACCCGGGAAGTGGTGTGCGGTTCATGTACAGATCGCCTGGCAGATCTACCATCACCAGCAAAAGATAAAGGTAATTTAGACAGTTTCTGGAACAAAGCCAAGTCCTTTGGCTTAGAGATTATATTTAGTCAGTAATGAGCAGGAAGCAGTTACTGTTGGTGATTCTGAAGCTTGCCTGTATTGATTAACTAACACTTTCAATCCTTTAACATTTATCGTAGCAACCGTAAAGTTTATCTTAGGGCAAAGGGGTTGGGTTGAAGGGTAGCAAAATGAGCAGGAGATAGTACATGCACAGCTAGAAAGAGAGGAAAGGGAGGGGGAAGGTAATTTTGCCCCAAATCCATCTTTTTTATGAAGCATACATGTTTAATGTCATTTCCCTTCTGTGCTAGTACCTCCTATGGAATACGGAGTATTATCCCACTCATAATGAAATGACCAGTACAGTGAAGAACGTATTACAAACAAGAGAGCAGGCGAGTAGATTGATAGTTACTGTGTTCGAGGCTGCTGGGCTTTCTGCACTGCCGGGATGATGGGCAGAGGAAGGGGCTTTGAAACCCAAGTGGTACTAAGACAAAGGTGTGCTGGGGTGCTGCTACAGGCTCGAAGTTCTCCATGGCAGGCAAAATAGCTGGTAATGGAACTTCTGTAGCATTTATGTTTTCATAGGTCCTGCTGTAGATTTTTTGTCCCATTAATGAAGATTATTCAGAGCTTAAGTAGGTGCACTGTAATTAGTGCTTCTACAAGTGGTGTATGTCCATTTTTTTTTTTTTCAAGCAAGTATATAATCTTTAAGCTATTGAGAGAGTTACATGATTTGGGTGCAGTTCTGACCATGCTCACTTCCACAGGGGAAGGATAAAAATAGCCTTTGGAGAAGCCTCGTAGATTTCTTTACCCTTCACCCCTTGTCTGCATACTGAGCTAGGCTAGCTTCAGGAAGGGCATAGTCTAGGAACAGCTCTCTCCTTTCAAACCAGAGAAGCAAAACAGACGAGTCTGTCACCCAGCTCTCAAGACTTCTGTCGGCAGCTTTCCGCCTGCAGAGTATTTTTTGTCAGGCTGAGAGCACCGACTGATCCTGGGGTGCAGCGTGCTCGGTGTATCACATTGCATGCTCCGCTGTGTGTGCTGAAGGCTGAGAGCTCACTTCAGCCCTGATTCATGTGGATGAGGCAGGCAGCTGAGAGGCTGTGGAGCGAAATGGCCTTACAGATGCTGTCAGAGCATGACTGCCGTCCGTGACCGGAGACGCTGCTGTCACTCTCGCTAACTCTCCCTGGCAGGGCTAAGCAGGAGTGAGCCTGAACTCTCTCTTTTTTTCTCCCATAAAAAAAGAAGTGTATAATGAGATTGGTTTTATATCATTTGACAGCAAATGCAGCTGGATCCCCACAAGCTAGAAATAGGTGGTAAACTTGACCTGTTCAGCAGACCTCCCGCCCCTGGTGTGTTTCCAGGCTTCCATTATCCACAGGATCTTGCCAGGCCTCTGTTTTCTACCACAGGTAAGGGAAGAGCATCATTTGTTGCAAAAAAATTTAAAAAAGAAACAGTCAGTATATGTAATGTGTGTTTCTACAGGTACATACGCCCCAAAATTGAAGCAGGCTGGATGGTTCATAGGGGTGTGGAGGCACTGGGGTCTGGCTGGGCTGGGCTGGGCTCTGCCACTGCCTTCAGTGCAGGATCCTCTGCACGTCACGAGGCTGCAGCCGTTGGCTCTTACTTTCATGTCTGTGCAGCTGGTTCTTATGTGCCTGATTAATAGTCTATAGAGTGATTTTAAAAAGTGATTTTGACAAAACACTTGAAAATGTTTCCATTGCACAGGACTGGAAGTGGCCTTGGTCTCTTTCTTGCTTTTATACTTGCCACATTGTTGTTCTCAGCTCCTTCACTCACCAAGTTTCTGTTGGTTTTCTGAAAACAAGGGCTTTTTGTAAAAGGAAGACTTTAATAACAACATTGGAAATATCAAAGAAGGTGTATTTGTGACGTGTTTGGTTTTTAAATATAAAATCCCCTTATGTGTTTTGAAGTCCAGCAATCTCTAAGGTTTAAAATGGCATATTGAATTAAAAAAAAAAAAAAAAAGAATGAATTAAATACAGTTTATGTTGATCAATTGGTTTCCAATCTACTGGAGAAGTAATTACAATTAATGCAATTAGCAAAGTGCAGTAAGCTTCACTGGTCTGTTCTTGATGGCTCTGACCTCAGGAGACTGCAACTCTGTCATTCTGGTTTTAGAGGTCACTGGTACTATTCTTGTTGATTTCCATCTACCAACTGTTTTTTGTTTTCTTTCCAGGGCTTACCTTTCACCCTAGATTTTTTCAGATTTTCTTTCTGCCTTTAAGATGCCAGAGTCTGCTTTCTGTATGTAATTAATTGGCATCTAAGGTAGTTTGCTTTCCTAACTTTACTCTGGTTTTATGATGCAGCGTTGTACTCTCATTCTAGCTCAGTGCAGACATGGTCTTATTCAGCCTTGGTTCAACCCTGTTGAAATGAAGAAGGTTGTCAGTGTTAGGAATTTTGTCCCAAACATGACAGAAAAGCAACAGATGAAAATCAAGGTGAAGCCTCTGTGAGAACTGAGTTTCAAATGCAGATGTTGGATAGCCTTCAGGAATTCCACTGGTGGTTCGGTTTGTCTTTCCACCTTTATCTGTAGATAGATGTTCTTAACCATCACATGCGTGTTTCCACCACGTATAATCAGTGCTGATCATAGCTGTACATTTTAGGGTGTTACCCCGCATTTTGGTGTCTGTAAGGGTACTTTGATAGTATGGGGCCAAAATATTTGTTGCATCTGTTTGGATGCATAAGCACAGCTGATGTACAAACCTCTGACTGTGTTCCTATGGCAGCTGTTTCCTTATCTGTGTCTTCAGTCTGTCCTGTATTGTCATTACAACAATGCTTTTTCATGTATATTAGAGTTGACCCTAACAGGCAGAAAAGCACCAGTCCAGTTCATATCTTGAGCTTTTTCTCTTAAAGATGCAAGCATGGCTTCCTTCTCCATGCATAAAAGCAAGAAGGGAAGTAGTATGGAATAGATACATTAAAGAAGGCAAATTAATAGAAAACTTTCACTAGAGATAAACAACCTTACAGCAACTTGTCTGTGAGTATATTAATCACAAGAGCCATCACACGGTAAATCTAGGTAAAGAGTGCTATCAAAGTGAACAAACATTGCAGCAGTAATATATAGATGAATAAATCTTTTACTTTGCAATATCCGAGGCATTCTTCTCACCTTATCGAACAAGCGTGCAGTTGATGTGAATCATTGGTTCTGCTGCATTGCCTAGTTACTGTGGGAGACATAAGTTATCTTAGGGCCACCTGTCTTCAGGACGGATGTTCAGCTGCCTGGCAGACGCTATATTTAATAACTACCTGACAGCCTGCAATGCTGCTCCTGGCTTTCTCCAGAGGATTTTTTATTATCAGCCCATGTAGTTGAGTTTGTAAGCCGTCTCCTTCGAAGAAATCTCCCATCCATTATACACCTTCTGAAATCTTAAAGGATTAGAAAGATGACAGTCTCCATCCGTCTTGAAGCATTGGAGCAGCCAGAATGTTTATAGATAACTCCAGGTCTCATTGCTGTGGTCTCTCTTAAGTTTCCTCAACTCATTTTCTGGCTGCTTAGGTTTGTGGTGCCCAAGCTGGTGAGGGACACGTAGCACTGTCTCCTTCTCTGGTTTTATAGTCTGCTCATGTTCTGGACACATTAATGCATTTTGCAGCAACCATCTGTTGTTGGGCTCTGTCACCAAGGAAGACCAGCTCACGGACTGATGCGCCTCTGTAAAATGCTGTTTGGTCTTTGTTTGGGATGCAGTTTCTCCTGTGCATATTAATTTCTTCCCTGCATTTCCTCCCGCTTTTGCTGTGACCTTCCATGGTGTTATCAGCACTGACAATGTATCATAGAAACATGGATTTGATGTGGCTTGGAGATGAGGGGCAGGAACTTACCAGAGCAGGTCCGCCACTGGTGGGAATCATTTGTCTGGGCCACAGACAAGGCAGAAGTTTTTGTGGTGATGGAGACAGGAGAGCTGGAGTGCCAGGTGGGAGGAGAAGGATCATAATCCTCTTGTCTATAACAGAAAGTTATCACTTGAGAAAGCAGTGACTGGGTGAGTCAGCTGTTAGTGAAGACCCCATGTTCATTCCCAGTATGGCTGCTGGTGTTCGCTAGAGTTGACCTGTTACTCTTCCCAGTATTAAGGGAGGTTAACTTTTACCATCAAAATACATGAGGCAGGAGCACTGAAAAGCTTTATTTAGGTGTTGGTCTGTTTTCCATATGACTTAACATGTCCTCAGCAAAGTGCTGCTTCTGTCATTGTGTGGAATTACTACTTTCTAACAAAATGAGACAGTTAATGCACAGGTAGGGCAGGTCTGGCTTTCTGCAAGGGAGGCAGAAGTTGTGTTTGCATCCGAGCAGCATCAGAAAGTTATGATAGTTGCTATCACCTCTGTCTGCAGCAGTAGAAGTACTGGCAGGGAGGAGGCACCGAAAGGATGTTCAGAGTGTGACAGTTGGAGAGGGCTGCTCTTGTCAGTGCAATACTGGAGCCACAGATTAACGTTTTGTCACACGCATCTGAAACATGAATATTCAGAAGTTTATTTCAGGTGCAACCTGAAAATCGTCTGTACTAATCTTAGGGGGTGAAAGCCAGGCCCGTGAGGTTGCCCAAACATACTGTCATTTGCAGGATACACGGTAGTTAGTGTTCCTCCAAAAACCACGTATCCCAGTGGCAGGTGACCTCAGTGCTTTTCACACGGCAGTTGCAAAGTTCAGGTTTGCATGTGTCTGGAAGCAAATCTCTCATTTTCTGCTCTGAAAGGAGAGCAGAATTTTCTGCAGGAGCCTGGTCCATCTTGAAATACAGGACAGACCAGCTTGTTTCAGCCCATTCTCACCCTTTCTTCAACCTAATGTGTAATCCAGCCTGCTCAGCAGTGGTGTGGCTTTCCCAGGAGGCAGCATGGCACCATGGCAATGAGCAGTGTCTAGGAAAGGGGAAAAAGTGCCGCAGGGGGAGCCTGTGGATGCAGAGACAGATGTGAGAGCTTAGATGGAGCTCTCATGGGAGAGGCATGATGGATGTTCCCTGCGTGCCTGTCATTAGCTGGTATTTCACACAGACTGTAATCAGCCACTTCCGAGCACCTTCTGTCTGGGCCCATAACCTGGGCTGACCCTTGTTAATGTAAACACAGAGTAATGATGGAAAAGGCCAGACAAAGAGATTCACTTCCTCAGTACTACAGGTGAGGCAACACTCAGTGCAAGATCTCCTCCTGCCTCCTAGCGCCCACAGACTCCTTTAAAAGGCACTCAGAGGAATCCTGCCTGCAGCTTGCTCGGATGGTGGTTGGGTCTTGCCCTGCCTTTGCTGTGTCTAACTCTGGCCTGTGCATCTGGTTCTCGAGCGTGACAGCCAGGACCCCTGGGTGTGCGAGCAGTTACTTGCCACTGAACTAAAAAGGGACCTTATTCTTGCAGGTGCGACGCATCCAGCCACCACCCCGTTTGGTCCTTCACCTCACCACAGCAGTTTCTTGCCCACTAACCACTTGGCAGGTAAGTGTGAGTAAACGCTGCCTTCACCTTACACCTCTGACCCATCCTGGCTCCTGGTGTGGTCCTGCCTTGCGGCGCTGTAGCACTAGGGGAGGGAGAGGCTTAAACTGTCCCAGGAACCAGGAGCTAGACAGATTCTCGCCATGTCCCTGTCCATGTCAGGGGGGTTGGAACTAGATGATCTTTAAGGTCCCTTCCAACCCAAACCATTCCATGATTCTCACCCATGCCAGCTTCCCAGCACAGCCCCTCTGCTCTCCTCCAAAGGAGAGGGGCAGGACAAGCAGCCTTTCTCCTGCGAGAGAAGAGGGCATTGCAGAGCAGGCAAGTCTGTCACTGCTGGGACACTGCACAGGAGCTGAAATGTGACCTGTAGAGTCCTTCTGTGCTGCTGAATGTGCCCAAGGAAATGGGGGAAATTTATGCAAAGGTATCTCAAACAACGCACAGCTTAAAATGGACTCCTCCTGTACCGTTTCCCACCTACAAAAGTTCTTGCCTAGGTTCTTTAATAAAGTTCAGTGAACAGTTGCTGGCAAATAGCTGTTCTGCACGTTTTGCCAGCCTTTCAGTTTCCTAATTGGCAGTAAGTAGAGCCTGATTTTCTCAAATTTCCTCATTTTAGAAGCTCACAAGCAGCTCATTGCCAATTAAAGTTCAAGCTCTGTTGATTAATGTTTTAGTAACACTTGTCCAATCAGTAAATGTGGTATGCCACATGACCTAGTAGACTTTTTTTCTGTTGCAAATACTCAGATTTACATCAATTCCTGAACATTCTGTCAAAATTAACTGTATCTCTACAGAGTTACTCAACTACTTAGTATCAAAGTGGAAGGGCAAGAACAGCTATTTAAAAATAAGTAAATAAGTAAATAGCTGTTTGCTTAAAGATCTGAGCTATTTATCCAAGATCTGTGCTATTTGCCTTGATATTTTAAATATAGGGATGTCTGTGAGGAAGAGGAGAGCAACACACCGCCTGTAACATGGCAAGTTAGAGACCTTAAAAGGACAGTCAAAAAGCCAGTGGGCAGACAGAGGAGTTGTTTAGAGATGACCAATAGGGAAGAAAACAAGTACACCGGTACGGCTTAACCCATAGCAATCTCTGGAGTGCAGAAACCTGAGTCGGGCTATATCCACTCAGAGAGGAATCTCTTATGATGATGGGCGCCTTTAATGAAAAACAAAGGCAGGACTTTTTATAATGACAAGTGCCAGTAGCTGAGTAGTCAGATACTTGACTAGGAAAGGCAAGATTCATCTTCTGCCTCAAAGGATACAAACTTCCCATCCGTTTGTCATAGTAGCTCCTAAGACTGCGCTATAATTTCCACCACCACTGGGATCAAGGAAGCTATGATGGGAGAGGATTTTGGCACAAACAAGCCAAAGTTAGTTGGTGTAAGGATGGATGTCCGTAGCAATTAGCTTAGGACTGTCTGTGCACTGTTACAAAGAGGGTAGGAAGCTGCACACAGAAACAAGAGTGAAACAATGCATCCCCTCAATATGCCGACTGAGGTGCCTGCCGAGGTTCTTCTTTCAAGGCAATTGCAATGTACTATTAGTACTGGTAAGGAAGGAGAGTTATAGCTCAGCAGCAGCCACCCTAATTTCAGCTATTAGACCTTAATTTCTAGCTCCCCTCGGACTGGCATGCAAAAGTTTTTTACAGCACCTGTTTGCAGAGTGAGCACTGAATCCCTTCTCCATTTTAACATGATGGGAATTTTCTGTGCAAAGAACCTTGCAATGAGAAGGATCAGCTTAAAGTCTGGCTTAATCCTACTTGGATTCAGACCGTTAAGAAGGGGAGGGGTGCATTTCATTCTCCAACATTCTTGGCTAAATGCCTGCTAAATCCCTGTTTGCCTTTCCAGATCCATTTAGCAGGTCAAGCACCTTCAGCGGCCTTGGGAACTTAGGCAGCAATGCCTTTGGAGGATTAGGCAGTCATGCTCTGAGTAAGTACTGGCTGGGTTACTGCAGACAAACATCCCTTCCAGAAAAGCCACATGCTAATATTTACAGCAGCTGGTGGTAGTTTTTAAAGAAGTTTAATTCCTAACCTCCATTCTCCTATCTGAAAACACTGCACCTAAGATTTCCAGGTCTCTGCGGTGGGAGCTTTTCTGCATGTCACAGACATCACTAGCTGTGCTCTGTGTCTCCTCGCTGCTGAAGGTTGATACCTTGCGTGCTCCTGGAGGTGCTGGAGCTGCAAGACCCCACCAAGCTCTGGGACCCTACGGGCATCTAAAGTAACACCCTTCAACGGCAAAGACACATAGTGGAACAGCTATTGATACTTCTCCTGATTCAGCCTGTAGATTTCCTCTGTTTAAATTACCTGTATAAAATTATTTTTCTTTAAAGATGTTACTTGTAGGCAAGACATGCTTGAGAGCCAAACATAAGAGAGCATGCTTTTGCATCTCATGGTGCAACAGGAATCAGTTGAAGATTTGTGTAGGAGAATCAAGTGACCGTTCTGAAAGGCCTACAGCCAAGCTGTTTTTACACACACACATACATACCACCAAATAGTCTGATTTCTTTAACAAAAAAGTCCCTGAGTCCTCAGCTGCAGGCAGCTGATTGCTTGTAACTACCCACAAATTAAAGTTTCTGCCAGTGAGAGGAGCTGAGGAAAAGTACTGCTTTTGTGCTGGAACCCTTGCTGGGGTGGGGGGAGAAGAGGAGCTGGGCATTTTCAGTCATCTCTGAGTTATTCAAATTTATAGTTAAAGCTTCCTCCACCAATAGCCTTAAAAGAGCTGGTGGATCTTACACCCAGTCTTGGAGGTACCTGCTAGTAGCTCCCCCTCACCATTAGGTCCACATTAAAAAGTCTTGAAAGGACAGTTCTGGTTGTGGTTAGCATTGTGAAAAATGTATATGTAGTTATTTGGTTTGAATTACTTTTAACTTTTCCTCCCCTTGCCATTATTCTAGCTCACAACAACATTTTTACTCACAAAGATGGCCCAAACCTGCAGAATTTCAATAATCCCCACGAGCCATGGAATAGACTCCATCGGACCCCACCGTCCTTCCCAACACCTCCACAGTGGCCCAAGCCCACCGATTCTGAGCGAAGCTCCTCAGTGACAAACCATGACAGAGACAGAGAGCGGGAGCGAGAGCCCGAGAAGAGGGATCTTTCTCTGAGTAAAGACGACAGAGACAAAGAGAGGTGAGCAGCATGTGCTTTTGAGTACTTTCTTCTGGGATTCTTTTTCCTCTATATTTTTTCTAATTTTCTGATCTTAAAATCATCTTTAGAGCAAAACATTGCTTGTCTTAAAGCCGCTGATAGGCCTCTCCTTCAGACAAGCACACGTACTAGCAGCACAAAAAACCCCTCTTTGCCTTTTAGGATTTGTCTGCTGTGGAAATATGGTAAGCCAGTCCCCACTAGTAAGTTAATAAAAAGCACCAGGCTGAGGAAGTGAGCGTGTCGCTGTGTTTTCAGGGTATACTTGGTTGTTTTCAATGCAGCTGCTTTAGGATTGCTGTATATTCTGTAATCATGAAGGTGGCATTATGATGGATCCTTTGGAGACAGTCACAGTTCTCATTAATGTACAGATATGCTGATGAATTCAAATGTTAGCTGGACATTAACGAGATAAAAATGCAAATGCCTGTATCTGGAGCAGTGTGCATGAATCCATTAGCAAATCTGATTTTAAAAAATTGCATTGTAGACAAGCCCTTATTAACGATGACAGGACTGTATCACCTGGGCTATAGATACTTCATTAGCTTCCAGTTATAAGATTTTGAAGCTGTAAAGCCCTTTATATTTCAGAGCCTGGTCTCCAACAGGCTACTTTGTAGGCAGTAACAGCCTGCAAGCCTTAGATGTGTGTATTTGACTAGTGATAGGGGGGGTTCATCGTTTGCCCGGAGCGCTTTTAGTGAGATCTTCAGGCGGTGCCTGTGAACAAGATGATATGGAAGCAATAGGCTGAAAATCAGCTTGCTTTAAATGTTAAATTGTCTGACACCCTTAAATGGATTCAGATGGAAGCTCCCTTCTTGGCTTTAGTGTAATTCATTTGCAAACGAAGGTTACTTCACTCTTAAGAGTTCACACAGGGGTTAACATCTCTATTACATTTCTATTAATTCAGTTTAAGCCGTCCCCAGCATCCCTGTTTGGACGTGATTTTGAAAAACCACATCCTTGACCAGCAATCAGGACTGCCACAGAGGAGGAAATCTGGGTTAGCAAATGTAATCATAAGGGATAAATACTTACAGAACTCCCCAAAACACCTCCAGCTTTCAGCACTCAGGTCTTATAGCTCTCGAAAGCAAACCCAGCATAAAACTTGGGTATCAGCAAGCCTCTCAGCTCATAATGCAGTTCTCTCAATCACACCATCATACTTTGTGTTTAAAGAATCTCTCATTCAGAGCAAAGTGCTTTTAAAAGCTGAGCATTATTTATTCTCCTCTTAAAGAGGTGTGAGTAACTGTGACTAACTGGCTTGCTCAGAGATAGACATGCAGTTAGAAATGTGAACCCTCGTGCTTCTCTCTAGATCATGGACATGGTCATCAAACCCTTTGTTCCTCATAGCAGGTCCTCTTGAAACAGAGGTCAATTACTCAGTTTCTTGGCCTATTCAAGGATTTTTTTCCGTAAGCACTTTACCTGCCAAAACTGCCAACAACAAAAACTCTCCTGCAGCTCCACAGAAAATAAGCATTGTATTGTCTGCTTCCAGTCCACGAGGCTGTCTTGTGAAGGACCTGTGTACATTTCTGTAGGCGTCTGTTTTGTGTGCCTCAATTCATGTTTGAAGAGTGTTACAGCCAAGACAACCATTGTCTGGCAGCAGGATGTATATGTAACCAAACAATAAGCATCTTTTTTTAAAAAAAGCTGTCTAGAATTCTTCTTTCACTACATTTCTCCATGAAGTGGCCATTCTATTAAGGTGAATATACTGTTCTTTCAAATGCATCCCCAATTTAGTCCCCAGATTTCTGAACGTTTAGGATTTTTTTTCTGTATAGCATGTAAAGGAATGTAGCACGTATCTTCTAGTGTAGCATCGCTGCTATAGCTGATGCTAGCAAAGCTTTTCAAACCGTTTTCTGAGCAATGTCAAATGACACAGCTAGACACCGCACTATGCATGTCCAGCATCACATGTATGTTTGTTCACACAAAACCAAGGATGTCTGTTCTCTCTTTTCACAGAGACCTCATGGATAAGAACAGACATTCAAACAGATCTTCACCGGCATCGGCTCCAGTGACACATCAGATAAGCAATCTCATCCGCAGCAACAGCCAAACCTCCAGTGATCCCATCAGGCAAGTTAGCCTCGGTGAAAGGGAAAGGTCCAAAGAACCCGAGCGAGAGCACCCTGACCGGCTGAGAGAGCCGCCCATAGCAGAACACAAGATTAAAGAGAGCCGTTCCCCAGTGAAAGAAACTCCAAGCCATGATAAGAGACCCTCTGAGGACAACACAAAGCCAGTAATCCAGTCTGTATCCCCATACAGCAAACCTGCGCTAAGTGAGAGCTTAAAGCTTACCAATCTAATGAGCAAGGACATGGAGAGAAAGACAGAGCTTCCCAGCGACCTCCAGAAGATTAAGAATGACATCAAAGTCAAAGAGGAGAGGAAGGAAGACAGTGATGTGCTGGTGGTAGGGTCTGAGCCTTCCCAGCACTCTCGATCAGTGGAGCATCCCCCACCACCCACTTTGCATGGATTATCATTGCCTCACTCGATGGCTGCCTCTATGCCCATCTCCATGGGCAGCGTGCACCAGATGAACAACATGAATGTTCTGGACCGCAGCAGGATGATGACCCCGCTCATAGGCATGAATCCTTTGTCAGGAAGAGAGAGGCTGCCACATCCTGGATTTTCTTGGGACCCAATGCGGGACCCGTTGCGAGATGCCTACCGGAGCTTAGACCTGCACCGTCGAATGGACTTCCAGCTCCGGACGGATCCTATCCATAGGTTCCCTACTGCCTCTGGATTTTATGATCATGACCGTTCTTATAGAGACAGGGAGCCACACGACTATAACCATGAAAACCTTCTTGAAGCCCGCAGAGAGCAGGAGCGGTTGCGGCAAGTGGAGGAAAGAGAGCGCTTGCACTTACGAGAAGAACTTGAGCGTGCCAGAATGCACCACTTGCACTCGTCCCCCATCGAAAGTCACCTGGCGCACGTGCCATCCTTCATGCCTCATTTAAGCGGGATGCATTACCCCAGACTGAGTCCATCCACTGCCATGCACAATGGGATTTTAAATAGGAACCCGCCAACCGCAGCGCTGAGCGCCCCACCGCCTCTGGTACCAGCGAGCAGCACCAGACCTGCCTCCCCACGCAGGACTACTCCACTCACAAACTCAGAGTCCAGGGACTATTCCCCCTCTAGGAACCCCAAAGAAGTAGAGGCACGATAGTCCCCAACATTGAATTTTAAACTCGCCTGTACATAAAACAAAACAAACAAACAACAAAAAAAAACAAACAGGAAAAAACAAACAAAAAACAAACCTTTTACAAAATGCACTGCTGTAAACTTTTTTTTTTTAAATGTAAAATTTGTAGAAGTTAAGCACATTTCCATAAATAACGGGGTCGGGGTGCAGACTTTCCAACAAGAAGGTTGCTGAGAATGGGAATTTAATATATAGGTATTGATTTTTGGTTTTGTTTTTTGTTTCTGTGCTAAAAAAAAATGAGTTAAAAAATATCAAGTTTGTACATTTTTTCCCAAATGTGAGAAACATTTTTAATGGATTTGTATTTTTTTTAATTTTGTGCTCTTTATTCACTTAAAAAAGAAGAAATTTTGCTTTTGTTTTTAGTTAAATTTGCATTTTAAAGGCCTCAGATCCTTAAGAAAAAAATACCCAGGGTTTCTTAAAAGTATTATTTATGGAAATACTGTAGTTTTACAGTCCACTGTGAGGTTCCCTTCTGAGGCCAATTGATCACTTACCTTGGTACTTTGGAACCGAAGTTACAGATATATATTAAAATATTAATAATAATAATAATGTACAAAACTGTTTGTTTTTTGCCTTATTATATTATGCAGAAATTTAAGAGGAATTTTTTTTGACTTCTTGTTTTAAACAAAACAAAACAAAGAAAACAAACTGTAAATATTCTGTTAATATAAATGTACACCAATATTAAATTCTTAACATAGGTAGACTTTATAAAAATGGTTTCTAGAACCACTCTGGTTATTTGTTAACATGGTTACAACTCATACTCTTGTCACAGTCAGAAATTCACACTCAGAAAGCTAAGTACGGCATATATACTTCAACTATGCAAGAACTTGGAGGCAGGTCTTAGTGGATGTTGGGGGGAGGAAGGTTTAAAAAAAAAAATCAACCCAAAAAAACAACCAACTCACAACTATGGAGACAGAATGGAAATGGCATGGGAACAGGAAGAAGGATGCTTGTGTTTAACAAAA
>NW_010100440.1:37833-38766 GCF_000699245.1 Pterocles gutturalis | reverse complement strand
AAAAAAAAAAAAAAAAAAAAGAGAGACTGAATTTTTTTGTACAAACACAAGGGACAGTTCGTCAGAGACACACGCTCCTGGAAGGGAATTTTGGTTTCCTACTTTTCAAGCTGGCAAAAGCAGATGGAACTGGCACAGTACCATGCGGCAGACCCTTTCCTTATTTTTTTTCCTTTTTTTTTTCTCTTTTTTTTTTGTGTTGTGGGCAGGATCGCTGGCAAGCAAGGACAATTTTCCGTGGACCCCTTGTGCTAATTGTGCAGTGTTCTTATTGGAATCTGTATACAAGACAAAGTAGAATTTTAGGAGTGCAAAAAAAAAAGTCTAATGGTTGATTAAAAAAAAAAAAAGAAATTCTGATATATTATCTATAGTACATGAAGACCATAAGCAAATGTTTGTTTCAGTGTGGTTCTGCCTTGAACTGCTTTTTGGCATGATTTATTTTTTATTTCCAATTTTACTTTTCATCCATATGTAAATTTTGCCATGTTTTACTTGCTGTACCATCCCCCCTCCCTTATTTTATTTTTCAGTGTCCATGTTTTATATATCCTGGGCTTTTTCTCTCTAGTTAATTCAGCCATCCGCTACTATTTTCTTGGCTCTGTAACTCTTGTTTCCCCCCCCTCCCCATCCTCCCCCCTGCACCCCCTGTAATTTTAAACATTCAGTTTCCTTGTAGATCAATGAAGATAAATACAACATTGATTTTGGATGAAAAAGGCAGTCGAGTGTTTGTGTGTCGTAGCCAGCGCTGTTGACTCGGAGGCTAATGGTTTATCGACAGCTGGGAGGAGGCAGCCGGCAGCTGACGGAAGGGGTTGGTGCTGGGAGACAGGTTTTATTTTGGTTGTGGATCTTTCCCAGCAGAAGGAATATGGTCCATAAAAGGCTTCGGAGGCAATGGCTGTGGCGGGCAAGGCGGGGGGG
>NW_010100440.1:21647-37817 GCF_000699245.1 Pterocles gutturalis | reverse complement strand
GCCCCCAGCCGTGGCCGTGGTGCGGGGGCACCCAGGCTCTCTGCACCTCCTGCGCCGATCTGACAGTTCTTTGCTGGGGGAAAAGAAGGGCGGAAAAGGACACACAGCCTCTGTGCAACAGCTTGTTTGAAAGGATCTGCTGCCGGCATCGCTACGGGAGGGTTATCGCCTCAAGCGCTGCTCTCCACGTGCATTTTCATTTGCGTCCCCAGCTCCTCCCGTAGGCTGAGAGCAGACATCTGCAGGGGGATGGAGAAGTGCTCTAAGCCCCCTCGCTCTCGGTAACTGATTTAACAGTGGGCGACTGCGCTTTAACAGCATGTTACAGCTTCTGGTTTTAAGTTTGCATATGACTAAATTACCAAGCATAAAAAAATAAAATGAAATAAAATAGCAGGGTCCTTAATCTGATGAAAGGAGGCTTAAAACAAAATAAGCGTTAAAAATCAGCACCTGCTCTCCCAGCTGAAATTGCAGGAACATAGAACACATGGTGGAAGTGAAAAGTGTGTTGGATACAGCATAGAGATATTTGTAATGCTGGCTCAGGGGATTGTAATTCTCTCCCGGGGCCATTGTCCAATGTGGCATCTTGCTGGACACCACCTCTAACACAGACCTGCATAAACGAACCTCCCCAGCCTCTGTTAGAAAGCATCCATAGCTGCATCTTCCCCGTGCAGATAAGTGCCAGCAAGGGGGTTTTAAAGTTCACTTCAAAAAAAATTTTTAAAAGGACTGTACCCTTTGGAAGCATTTGGTCTGTGTACGATTTAAAAAGTGAGCATTAAATCAATGCCGTGCTCCCGTGGCATCCCTGAAGGGTTGCTTATTGCAGCCACACTGGTGCCAGAAGAATTCATCATGACTGATGTTGCGGCAGTCTGAATATTAAAAGAAAATCAGTGATTTGCCATTTACTGTATTAGGAGGCATTGCTCTTATGCTTTGGGAGGATGACCCATCAATAATGCTGCACTACAGTGGGATTCCTGCGGAATTACATGGTTCCAAGTATCGGCCTTTTCACAAAATGGTTCATCATGATTAATGGTATTATTACCTAAACAGAGAAACTAATTAATTCAGCCTTATTCCTTTAAGCCACCCCAGCTGAGCCTTCTTCTGCTAAAAAGAGCTGCTACAGAAGGACTTCCTGGGTTTTATGCATTTCTACCACTGTTGAGCTTTCATTTTGTGCAGTTTTTACCATTTTTATTCTCCTTTCAGCCGTCTCCCTAGAGACTTCTCTCAGTCCCCAACAAAGGGTGGGATTTAGCAAACAAATGTCAGTGGGTGGGAGGAAGAGGATGGGATGTGTAAGGCTCACTGCTTGCCTCAGGCAGACAATTTTTAAAAAGATGCTCAGGAAGGCATTGGGGGGAAGACCAGCTCTTGCACTTGTGTTACCTTTTGTCCAAAATGTGATGGCATGGGCCACTGCAGCTCAGTGGAATGAGATGTGGTGTGCACCCTCCTCAGTTAACAGTCTCGGGCTGGTCAATAAAATGGGTAAATAACCAGGAGCGTGTGGAGTGCAGGAAAAAGCCAATCTGTAAAGCTGTAATGAATCTTCAGATTACTTGTCAAAAATATTAACTGTTTTTTGACAAAAGGATCTAGTATTTACCTAAAAAGCAAGCTTTATTGCCTAAAATAAGCATATGGGAATTGTCCATTCCAGCCTTTATAGATGCCATAAATATTTAGTGGGAGGTACTGGTGACCCCAAGTTTCAGAAATAAAGGGTTGATGCAGGGGAACCCCAAGACTCTGCAGCAGCGGGAGCTGCCGCTGTCAGATCTGCAACGCCAACATCACCTGGGTCCAGAGGAGGGAAAGCACAAGAAGCCAACTAGACAGAAATGCAATTTCCTGAGAGATTAGACAAGAGCAAGAAACACCAGCCTTGCTTCAGGCAGGCTGGCAGGAGCCAGAACGAGAGGAGAGGCAAATCAGCAGTGCGCAGCTCGGGCTCGAGTCGAGAAGCCCTCGACGGTGGGGAAAACAGGGTTTGTGTTTGCTTTGGCTCATATGGAGCAAAAAAAAGGAAACCTTTCCTTTACCTCCTTCAGGAAATTCCTTTTTGCCAAAGTCTTAGGAAAATAGTTGTGTTGCAGTTCTGGGTGGCATTTTGGTAATGGTCTTGTGAGAGACCGAACTGGCATTGCCCGTCCCTGGAACCTGGGCTTCCCCCATCGGGGCGGCTGGGTCTTCCCCGCACACCCCTGACAGAGCTTTCACCAGTGCTCCTTGTGTCCCCTCACACAGGCAGGGTGCTTTGGGAAGAGGCTAACCAAGGAAATGGAAGTACCTGGAGGGGTTCGAGGCCAGGCTGGATGAGGCTTTGGGCAACCTGGGCTAGTGGGAGGTGTCCCTGCCCATGGCAGGGGGGTGGAACTAGACGATCTTTAAGGTCCCTTCCAATCCAAACCATTCTGTGATTCTGTGATTCTATGAAATAAGGAGAAACGGGGCTTTGGCACACAGATTTAGCACTTTCACTCAAATCCTGGGTAGCTGGTAGCCAAGGGCTTGGCTCAGAAACACGAACTTTAGGGAAGAGTGCGGTGGGTTGCGGCTCAGCCTCAAACACAGCATCACTGCGGGCGCAGCCCCCTCGTGTCCACCCACGCCCAGCACGATGGCATCCCCCCCCGAGGCTGCAGCTCTTTCATACCACCGAGATCGATATTTTGCCAGGAAAACGCCTTTCCCAGCAGGGCACTGTGTTACGTGAAACCAAATAAAAAGCAGGGAGCAGGGGAGAGCTGCAGCGGACCATAGTAACAGGCTGCCATTTCTGAACATAAGGGGGAAAAGACAAATCAAATGGTGTTTTGAAGTTTAACTTGGAAAATATTTTTCCAAGTCCTTTGAGGGATGTGTGTGTGAAGGGACGGGGTGGTCTCTGCTCGCCCCTGGCCCTGCCGCCGCGGCACAGCTGGAGTCCCCAGGGCAGCAGCGGGGACCTCCTTGCAGGTGTCACACAGCAATTTCTTTGTCTTCTCACAAAAACCTTCTGCTCCATTAAGCTTCCCTAATTGCTGCATTTATCATCAGCCATTTTCTGCTTGTTCTCTTCCTCATTCAGCGAGGATGTGTCAAAATACAGATATACGCGGCCGCCCCTCGCCGATGGAGCTGTTGGCAGGCTCCGGCTGCTCAGTTGGCTGTCCAGCAGAAGGTCCCTTGTCACCGACTCGAAGGTGACTTGTGTGTCACACAGATCAGCCGCCAGGCCACGCTGGCTGGGTGTCAGGGCCTTTGCATTGAGCCTTGATAAATAGCTGGAAGGAGAAAAATAGAGGGCTTGGTTTTTGACTCAAAACCCAACCAGCTTCATCCTCCTGCTCTAACTCCCGACAGGGATCCACACAGCGACCTGCAGCTGCCCACAGCGGGGGGAAGCCCTTTGTTTCCCCCCCCTGAAGGCAGTTTGAGGAGTGGAGGGTCTACCAGGCACCCAGAGGAGAGCAGGGCCCAGCTCACACCCATCGGCCTCGGTCACGCTCCGCACGTCCAGCGGCAGAGCAGAGCCGCAGCTCCTCGGGGCCACAGCTCCTCGGTAGGTTTCTGCCGCTGGTTTGCAGAAGAGCTGTCGCAGTATAAGAAGCCGTAATGAGCTCTTCTGCAGCATTTGCTCACAGTTTTGTCAAAACACTTTTGCTAATAAATGTTATTCTTTCAGGAAAAAGAGAACACTGAAGGAAGGGACCAGCTTCCCGTCAATGCTCCGCTCCTGCCGCAGCCTCTCCCCTCCCCAGCACCTCCAGCCCATGGAGAGCCAGTGCCCAGCGACGGTGTCCAGCCGCGCCGGCAGCGCGACGGTTTCCAGCCGCGCCGCCAGCCGTGGGATCACTCAGAGAAAACTGCAGAACAGGAGAACTCTGTGCAAACCCAAATTCAAATGCTGGCCCGTGAGAAACACAGTGGTGGGGAACTAATTTGGGGAAGCTTTTAGGTTTCATTATTCAAAAATCTTTCTTTTCTTTTTGAGTGCTATAACATAGTGTCATAAAATAGCACTCAAAAAAAATTACTCCAAAAACCTGAAGACGAGAGTGATTTTTGAGAGACAGGCAGTTTATTGAAATAAGAAATGAATGAATAATTTTAACTGGAGAGGGAACGGGCCCAGCTGAGCACCACATCAGAGCCTCGTGCTGGGTGAGACCAAGCCTCGGGGGTTTGGGATCTCTTCCACATTGGCTTAATGGTACCAGGAGAGTGGAGATGCTGGAAATTCCTTTTTTCAGTTGTACCGTGAAGCAAAGATCCTCTTCTGCCCCATGTCCCTTTATGGCTTGGAAAGTCCTTTCATCCAGGTCAATGGCTCTTAAACAGAAATGCAGGAACCGCCACCACCTGCAAAATCCTTCCTGGGGGCTTGCTGAATTACTGTCACAGAGAGGGGGCCAATGCCATGGTTTGTAAGGAGGATGAAAGGATTTGGGAGTGTCTCCTTAGTGGCTTGGTGAATTAAAAAGCTGGAAGAAAACTGACCTAAAGCATCTTAGGTTTCCTTCAAGTATCTGTGTTATTCTTTGCATTTCACCAAAATTAGCTGAAAACCTCCCGCCTGCTTTTAAGGATGCATCCAGCCACTGGTGTGTAGATTCCCACAAAAGCCATTGGGATGCAGGCAGCCATACCTTGTCTATCAGCCAACAAAGGACTAGTGGAAAGAGAAAATAAGTGAGCAGATTTCCTGCCATATCTCAGTAACAAATAGCAATGCACACCACCGGTAAGGCCACTGTGCAGATCAGCTGCCTGATGAAGTTGATGGCACTTGGTGACAGGCATTGAGGGCTTTTACACCTACTGCGGAGTGAACAAAGGAAAAGGCAGGCATTTCATGGGATTTTTTTCAAAACTAAGACAGCTCAGAATTTTTGGTTTGTTAATGGACATCTAAGAAACTACAGCGTGTGAAAAATGTTTGTCAAGGCAATTTCGTCTGATGGGAGGTTTGCACTAAGCCCCTTTGGACAGGGGAGGTGATAGTGCCATAAATTGTCCTGTTATGGCTTCCTTTGAAAAAAAAACACCTGAACTCTCAGCATATATGACTGGTAGCCCTGAAAAGGCTGAAAGCCATGCAGTGCTGTCATGGGGCTGCATAGGCTAACCATGCGTCTGCCGCTGAGAAAGCAGGGATGGACAGCAGTCCAGCCATTCAAGGAAATAATTCAGCTGGTGGGGATGGTTCTGGAGGTCATGCATAGCCAGATCAGCCTTTCCAAGAGCTCAGCATTTCCTACCGTGTCTTACAGAGTTTCACTGATCAAACTCTGCAGAATTTAAAGGTTAAGCCTCAGGCAGGACCCAGCTGCCTTCTGGTCAGATACAGGATCAATATCAAATCAGGCCAACGAGTTGGGTCACTGGGCTGCCAATGGCACGAGCCCAGGGCACAGCAGAGCAACAGGAGGAACCAGACACTCTCCCACCTTGGTTCACAAAACCCACGCTGCCCCATTTGGACCATTGCAGACGGATCCTGTGGCAAAGACACTGTACGGTTTTTCTGCACCCTGCCTCCAATGCGTTCACTGGATGACTTCACGCAGCCAGACGTGGCCAAAAATGTGCCTCTCTGAACTAATGAATTGGTTTAATTGTCTGCCAAACCTGCGAGCAGCCAAAAGTAACAAATTAAAGTTTACAGTCCTGTGGTCTCATTTACAAGGGGATAATACAGCAACTGTTTATTTTGTGAGATGTTGGAATGAGTCGGGAGAAAATTACAGCCCCTATATAATATTAATAATAATCATCATCATAAAAATACTTTTAATAGGAAACACCGATGGTTGTTTTACTCCATTAACTTGCACTATTGTTTCAGCCTGTCTGGCTGCCGACTCAGCAGGGCAGGGGGTGTTGATTCCCTGGAGGCAAAACTGGCTTTGCAGCCACACCAGCTCCCAGCAGCTTCCCACCATGGCTGTAGCATGGCAGCATCCATGGGAGGATCTGCAGGGCCAGATCATGCTTTACAGGGCCATGGAAGGAGCTCCAGGGGAGGAAGGAGATGCTGGGGTGCCTGGAAGCTGCTGGGGGACTTTATGGCCAATGTCCCCGGCCTGGAAGGGACAGGCTGGGGAGGGAGGTGGGAGCAGCATCACTGCAGTTTTTGGAAGATATGCAGGCTGCACCCTTGGTGAAGTCAGCACAGTGCCACGGGCTGGAGGCGCAGGATGAGCCTGGCGTGAGCCTCAGGATGAGCCTGGCGTGAGCCTCAGGGTGAGCCTGGCGTGAGCCTCAGCATGCACCGGCAGCCGTGTGTCCAAGGAGGAGGAACAGCCCGGCAGGTCCAGGGCTGCTGCTCTGGCTGTACTCCAGGAAGACCTGCTGACAGCTCATGTGAGCTCCCAGCCCGGCAAGCATCTCCGCTCCTGCACCGCGCCTGGACAGGGTCCCTGCGCCCTGACACTGCCACGGTGGGAGAAGGACGATGGTATGCCCAGTGCTGCGGGTGTTGACACGGGCTCAGGTGCCACAAGCCAGTGACCAAGCACAGTGAGTGGCAATGTCTGTGCCAAGCACAGATAGTTTCAGGCTTTCAACCTGTTTCAAGGCGCTGCAGCAGAAGCCCCGGCTGCATCTTCCCTGGCGCACAGGCTGCCCTGCGCTGGGGCTCCCGGGGCTCTGGCACCCCTGCTCCCTCCAGCCACGGGCTCCAGAGTGGTGGGGGCTTCCGAGAGGGGCTTTAGGACAGGGAAGGATCCTAAATATGGGAAAACTACAGTAATTTACTATTTTATCTGCAAAACAGATGAGGCCCGTAGGAAGCTCAGCAGCTGTGTGAGCGGCATTGTCGCCAAAGGCAGCTGAACGGGAATGCGAGAGGGGGAGAAAATAAATAAATACATCCGTCCATCCCCCTGAAATGAATCCCTCCCCATTCAGCCATTTCCCTTTATTTCTTCCTTTTAGAAGCAAGGTTATCGGGTCTAACATCACATCCAAACATTTCAGGACTAGCATTATATGAGATGCTCCAAGGTCAGCGCCTGCAGCTGTAAACTCATTAGTCTTGTCTTTTGTGAGAGAAGAAAGGCTCTTCATTCCTCTCTCGCCCCCTTCCCCCCTAATTAAAATTAAAGTATTTCCTGGCCAAAAGTCATTTCTGCATTCATTCATCTCAATTCTTTTCTGTTTGGATAAACCACCCTCTGGTACTCCGAGGGTGTTATGTATACAAACTATAAACTCTTAATGGCCCTGCAGTGTGTTATGGCTGGCCTGAAGAGCTACAGCAGGCTCTGGAAAAAGCCGTTCTTGGCAACGCCGTGTGTGGAGTTCAGGCTCATCAGTCATACGCAATTAGAGATTAAAAGTGCTTGATGGACTATAGGGGCGACCAGCACAGAGGGAGATGAGGAATGTAGGAGAGAAAAGGCAAACAAAAGCTTTTATCTCGGCGCAGCAGTTGCTACCACAAAAGCAGCGCTGGGAGGACAGCCCTCGCTTTCCCCGAGGTGCCCACAGCCCTTCCGGGCTCGAGGGCCGGGGGTGCTGATCGCAGTGCCCCATCTCCGGCCTGACGACCACACACATCTCCAGCGGGGCAATGTGAGCCCTCGGGGACCACCGGGGCCGGTGGCTGTGGCTCAGGGAGGGCACAGGGTGGCTGGGCTGGGGACGAGGGTCACTCCACAGCCCAGGCTCTGGGGATCCTGCTGCCAGCCGCCCGGGGACACAGAGCCTGGCAACCCCCCCAGCTGCTGGCAAGGGCCAGTCTGCCCAAACCAGGGGCACCTGGGGGGCATCAGGAGCCTGAAGGGTTTATGGGGAGGGGAGGGAAGAGAGCCCCTTCTTTCCAGAGTAAAGGAGTGTTTCCCTGTTTGGTTCTGCTGCTTTGAAGGGGGGGAGGTTGGTTGGCACATAAATGCTTTTGGAAGGTTTGTGGCCATTTATTCCCTCTCTTTTGCTGGGTGTGTGTGCCTGCTGCGTGCTGGAACAGGCTGGTGGAGCAAGGGCGCCCCATGCCACTGCCCAGGTGCAGCAAAGGACAGACGAGAGCAGGATGCCAGAAGAGGTAAGATTAGCAGTTGGGATTGGCAGGGACCATCTTTTTCTTTTCCCTTCATACCTTCTGTCTATGTAGCCTCTCCAGTTTTCAAGTTTTGGGCAGGTTTAAAACATTGCGATGATGTGGGCTATAGTGGGGCACAGAAATGTACCTTTTTTGGGGAGGGGGGGGTGGGTCTGGAGAAGGTTGACTTTTTTAGGCTCTCCATGAAGAGCTCAGACAGAAAGCCCAGCTGATCTAACATTGAACACACCTTGGATGAGCCTGCAAGATAATGCATTTTTTCCTTGCAGTGAAATACAGTTGTTTTGTTAAAAATATTTGAGGTAAGAAAATGCTTGGCCCTCACTGGACGGGAACAGCATAAATGAGCTGGGTAGGGTAGTCCTGACCCCAAGGTGAAATGTAGACCAGTCACCAAGGATTAAGCTGCCTCTGTGTCATTACAGTGTCTGTGTGCTCGAAGTTTTTCTGCTAATCATCAGGACCTGGAGCATCCTCAGGGGTTCAGTGCCCTTTGCTGGGTCATGGGCTCAGTGGAAAATGAGGGGAAGGGCTCCATCAGCCGAGCTGCTGGTGTGGCCTGGCAGGTCTCCTGTGGAGACAAGGACATGGCTTAGCCTGTAACATTGCGTGAGATGTCAGCCTTTCGTCTCTGCATCTTCAGACACCTTTGTGCCTGGTGCAGGAGGAAGGTGTGAGACAGCTCTCCTATGCACAGTGGTCACTGCAGCCCAATCAACTCTTTCCTGTAGTATCAGGAGACACAGGTGAGACTTAGCACTTTTCGACCTTCTTGGTGAAGCTGTCTCAGAGTGTCAACCCTTGAAAAACCAGGGAGCTTCCCTCCTTTCCCCACAGCACAATTGTCCTTCCATCCATTTGCTTTTCCTACTCACAGCTAGCAAGAGAGCCAGGGAGGCACTTGCCCTGCCCAGCCTGCGGGAAGGAGCTCACTCTTTATGGAGTTTTGTCACAGAAGTCTCAATCAGCCATTAGAGGTTCATTTAAATGGGTTTTCTTGAGCATTTTAATAGGCTACAGTAGTGCATTCATAGCCAGCTTTCCTCAGGTTTTGCAGAAAGTGGGATAAGTGGGTTTCTTCAAGTACATGTGATTGCTCATAGCTGCTGAAGTTGATTTGAATTGCTTGCTACCAGGCTCACCAATTTAGCCTGATAAATTGTGCATTATTAAATGGGGGAAGGTAACAAAGCTGCCTTCTCCCAGAGAAGAAAATGCAGGATTTCTCATCAGTGGAGAATGATTCCTCTCATCAGCACCATGTGAGAAAGGCCATAATGAACCATTTTCACCTGAGAGCAGAAGTCTTCAGCCTTCTACATTCCTGATCGGTCCTCGTGCTCTGAGATTCTGCCCAGAGCCAGCCATGGGCCAGGTAAGTCCAGGCAGCATTGCTACGTGTGCAGCTGAGAGTGTGCTTGTATCAGTGCTCCTTGGCCACTCTCACGAGACATCGGTCCTGTCCTCACGCGGCTGGTGGTGGCTCTGCCTTTCTGCTCAGGAGCTCTTGCTGACTGCGTACTGTGTATGGAGCCCTGAGCATTTGTACTTGCTAAAGTAGCAAACATATTTGGAAGGTTTTTCTCTTTGATGTGTTGGACTGAAGGCACCTGCCACACAGGGAATAACCGTCTGATTCTTTGGGAAGCGGGTCTCGCTCTCACCCACCCAAGCTGCTCGCCAGTCAATGCTTACTAATGATTGTGCACGAGGGCTTGGGGCTGGTGCTTGGAAAGGGACTGGTCTCCATTGCAGCAGTAATGAGATTATTCCTTTGGATTGATATTTTGAAATACATTTTAGGTGTGTTCAATCTGGCTGCCCCAGCCTCTGACCCCAGGCTGCAACAGTGCCTGGGTATGCAAACAACCCGCTCTGTGTTTGGGTGATGCTGAAGTACAATTAGTGTTTTTAATATACTGCATAAGCACAGGGCTTGCTGGATCCCACTGTGCCATCAAGACTGGCATCCCATGTAAGTGTCCCAGCATGCACAGGGCTGTATAATCAGGTACCACACCATGCTTTCACCTGAGCACCGCAGTTATTAATGCATCGCTATGTGACAGCCCAGCCCTGCGCACAGGCTGCCTGCTTGGTCCCGGGGGACCGCGGGCACCGTGCGTCTCGCTCTCAGCCTCGTGGCCTGATGGATGGACTCGTGTTAATGAGCTCCGAAGGGAACCACGTGGAGCCCTCCTTGCTGGAGGCATGAGCCTCCAAGGGAGGGAGTTAAAAGGGGGCAAAAAAAAGAGCAGGAGAGAAAAAGGAGAGACTCCAGATAGCTCCTTGGGGGATGTGAAGGTTGTGCTTGATTAAAAGCAGTGCTTTATGAAAATGTTATTTGCTATGCTTGGAAGATGACACTCGGTGCAGTAAGAGTGTACAGCAAACCTAATATGCTCCCTATGGAAAGGGCTGGTGTGTGTGCCTGCGAATGCATCCGACCCACTTAGCTTTGGTCCCTTGTCTTTAGTAGCTGGGTTTTTCCTCCTGGTGCTGGGAGGTTCCACTTTCTCCCAAATAGGTAAGGCATCCTTCCTCTGTGGCAACGTGTGAGCAATGATGCAGAAAGGGTCTTTGATTCACAAGAGCAGAGAACTGCGACTGTCTCTCTGGGACGCACGGATGACTGATAGCAGAATCTCAGTGCTCAAATCCCATCCTGAACTCTCAGGGTGTATTTGTTTTGGATGCTGTCAGCTTGGCTGGAATGAGCCTTTCAGAAGGTGATGCACAGATCTACTTCCAAGTAGTTTGCACTAGACTTTGTCTGGACGTGTTTGGTTTTTAATGCTTTCCCAGAACACTTGTAAATTTTTATTTCTGCTGAGAGCAGGAGAAACTAGCTGCTGTGCACAGAATGAAGCTGATTGTCCACAAAGTTTAATGCTGTTTTCTTGCTCTATTATTTGGCCATTCTGTGTTTCTGCAAAACTCTGCTTTAAAGTTCACTAGGAGCTCCTGGGCTGTGCAAGGAAGAGAAGGGGGAAAAGCTATTTCTCTGCTCTGCCAAAATATACAAAAGTTTTATGTACCATGATGGAAAGTTAAGGTGAAAAGGGCTGGATCTGAGACAAGAAACATTTCTTTAATTTTGTCTACTTTTTTTAACAGGATTTGCTGTTGCTTTGAAAGCCTCCTGCTATTTTACAGGCAATAAAAAAGAGAGACTGAAAACATTTATTTCCTGAGACTTGCTCGTTTCTTGAGCTGAAACTGAGCATGCCCAGCAAAGGGCAGGGATGGCATGAGCCCAGTGGACCCTTCATCCAGATGAGGAGACCAAATTTTTCCAAATAACTGGCCCTAATAACTGAAAGTTTCATCCTGCTTTGCAGCCTCCCTCCTCTGCCCTGTCCGCTGCGTCCCACACAGCCCTGGGTTCCCCCCCAGATGGGACCTGCCTCCCCGAAGCCGCACAAGCCCTGGGTGCTCAGATGGGTGAGTGGGCTGCCCCCGCATTTTCTGCACTGGAGACTGTTGTTGCCTCACAGGGAAGCCAAAAGGTTCTACCCAGCCAGGGGCTGGCTGCAGTAAAGTCCCTGCCTGGCCAGTGACACCAACCAGTGACCCTATCACAGCTGGCCACGGGTACTGGTGGCAACAGGTCCTCAGTTCTGGCCCCTCTGCCCGGCCTCGGGAGCTGCCTGGGTTTGCTCCGAGGACACAGCCTGGTCCAGGGCTCCAGCAGGATGGTGACCCTGTGCCTGGCTTCTCCCAGGGGATCTCGGCTGGTGGCAAACCCAGGTCGTGGCTGTGGAGGCCAAACCTGCAGCTGCATGTTAGGGTGCAGGGACTGTTTCAGAAGCATGTGCTATAAATGAGAGGATGTGTGAAATCAAAAATATTTTCACATGATTCTCATTCAGTTTAACCTTCCTTTGGCCTACGGCTTTACTTTTACTTACTGCCATTGGTTTTGGCTGAAAATTGCAAAGCTAAAAGAGCATCTGTTCCAAATAATGCCGGTCAGGCTTCTGGATAACAGCTCAGCAGCTTCCTGCCAGGAGCAGTTGCTCTCACTTCTTGATTTCTCTTAAGATGTGTTTGATGTTTTGGGGAGGATAAGGGAGTATCGGGAAGAAGATAGGAAATGTTTGTTTGTAGAAAGCCTCGATACCAAAGGCCCAAACATCTTAACTAGGGTGTGTTTAAAAATGACATAGTACAGGTGAAATTCTTCAAGGGGAAAGAACAGAGTACAGCCTTTGAAAAGCATTAAACAAAGATGATTTTTAAAAAATTGATTATCAAATATTATATGAGTTCAAAACAGTATCAGTTGGGGGGAATGTACTTAAAGAATCTGGATCTAAGAACTCTTAATATCTAAAGATATTATCTTTAAGCTGCTGCTCTCTAGACATGAGACACCTTCTTTATTTGGTTTTGGTAGGGAAATGTCCAAAAATGTGTTTTCTTCAGCTCACACCAAGGCAGATATTAATTTAAAATTTCTGAGCTCTATTTTCAGTTAGGAAGGTAATCCTGCTTGGCTGCACACCTGAACCTCAGAGGATTTGTTTTTAAATATCCTGCAAAGCTTGAGGAAATGCTCTCCCTGCAGCAAACCTTTCAATCCTGTCTGTCGAGCAGTGGGGCGGCAGGTCTGGCTCTCCCAAGGTTTGGCTGCGGTTGCCCACTGCACAGCCCTGCCGCGGCACCGGTGGCCGCGTTTGCGTGGAGGAGCGGTGCCTGTCACAAGCAAACCAGCTACTTGTCCTGGTCTCTCTGGCTTCCTCACGAGGCCACTTAAATAGCACTACACGTCTAATTCTCTCTGTTTAGACTAGCCAGCAGCGGGATCGGTGAGTTCGTTCTCCTTGGGGCAGTGCCACAAGACAGCTGCTGGGCTCCTGCCAGCTCCCCCCACATCCCCTGGGCTAAACCCCCCTTCCTGGCCAGGCTCCAGCAGCGTGTCTCATGTTCAGCCAACCCCAATCCCTCCTGAATGCTTTAACACAATGTTTTTCTTCACTTCTCTTTCTCAAACTGGTGAAGGCTCAGCCTCATTTGTACCGTTCCCCGTGAATCCCCAGTGGTGTGGACCTGAGCCCATCGAGCAGCACGGCTCCATGCAGACCTCCCGTGTCATCTGCCTTTCTTTTCAGTGGAGTTTTGGGCAGGGAGGCAATCCCAGGAGCTGGGCAGCTGCTCCACTCCATGCAGGCGGAGGAGGCAAGTTCTGCTCCCGGAGAGCGGCCGGGGCTGGCCCGTGCCTGCTGTCCCCACGCCGGCCACAGCTCCCCGGCTGCACCTGGGTTTTACTGGGGGTGAACCAAGGTTTCCCATCTCCCCACATTCATGTTCTTTTGACTGCAAACACTGTAGCAATTCAGAGCTTTAGAAATATGTAATGGGGATTCTCTGTGTGAAATATTGGGCCTTAACTGCTATCTTCATTTGTGGCTTTGATTTTAACAGGAGCACAAGCGTGACTTTGAGCCAGCGTGGGAGTGGGCGCCCTATTGCACAAGCAGGGAAGGGATGCAATGGACTCTGCCATGCACATCTGAACCTATTTTTTCAGCCCTGAACTTCAACAATTTTAATTTCTTGAAATTTCTAAAAAATACAGAACAAAGCTACAGCCTGATGCCTGGGTGTGTGTGGGTTTCAAATTAAACCACAGCTGCTTTTTTTTTTTTTTTTTCCCCATTCCCTTATCCCCTCCAAGATATTTATTATCAAGGATGACAGGTAAGTACAGCCACAAGTACAAAAGTTAGAATACCAACTTCTAAACAGAATAAATGGGATGTCAAAGTCTGACCCTGCTCCTGCTAAGGTTCTTGGCTTCAGTGATACTAGATTAAATCCCAAACTGAAGTTTTCCTTTTAAGTAAGAAGGGGCAAAGGCAAGAGCTGCATCTTTGTCACAGTTTTATTTCTCATTGCTGTTTGTGATTTGAGCTCCCCAGCAGCAATAGCTGGAGACTGGAGGTTAGAGTCCGTGAGCCCAGGGCGTTATTGATGGGACCTTGTGCACACAGGTCCTGTGCTGGTCTGCATCGCTGCCAGATGGAAATGCACAGCAGGTTCCTCATGGTTCCTGGGACAGGGTGGGAAGAGCTGGTTTTGTCCCAATTTACCTGCCTCCTGGTTTCTCTGGTACCTTGGGTGACTGTTGCTTGTGAACATGCCTGCATGTTTCTGAGCATTATTTCTCTCCTTCAGTTCTGATTATTCCCTATCTCACAGTACTTTTCTATTATCTGTTCAGATGGTTAAACTGGAGGTTAAATGGAGTAAAAAGTTATTACATTGAAAAAATGAAACTTCTAATTTTTTTGGCTGAATTCCCTTGACTAAATTATGTGGGTTTTTTATTTGCTGTAGCAGGTCCCCAGGCTCCTGACTAACGCTGCAAAATGTTAACGGTTTCTCTCACTTTCCTGTACTCCTCCTCCACCCCCCCAGCCAGTATCAAGATCTGTCCAGAGTGGGGTTGGTTTTGGGTTGGTGGCTTTTTTTTTTAAGTCTCTGCTTCCCCACTGTAATACCATTAGTGCAGCTCCATCAGTGCTAGCCCACATGGGCCCTGTGGCTACCCCTGGGCTGCTTAAATCTGTCCCAAAAACTTCACAGGATGCAGAGCATCAAAGGAATGATAAGATGGAAGTCAGCCAGATTGCCACGGTTGTGTGAGAGAGGGTCCCTAATTTATACCTGTGTGGAAAGAATAAATATTTTCTTGCAATCATGCTGCTAAGCCTGAAGGTAGACAGCTGAGCCTTTCAAGGATAAAACTGATATTGCAAAGTTGGGCTACAGAGCACCACTGCAGGGAGGGGATTCCTGGGATGGTGTGGGAGAGCAGGCTGCGGATGCCAAGAGGCTTTGGCCAAGGTGGATGCCTGAGGGTAACATCCTCATCTGGAGCGTTTGGAGCATGGGAATAACCAGAGCTTCCTTGGCAGAGATCAGCCCTGAGTTAGGGACAGCCACAGGGTGGGAGAAACGCTTCAGGAGTCACTTGCCCAAAGCACAATCCTCCATTAATTAACGAGAAGGCTTCCATGTGCTGGAAATTCCAAGAGGCATTGCTTGGCAGCCCTGTCAATCATTCCCAATGCACCCAAAGAAGGGAAATATGGGCAGTTTAATAATTCTTTGTTGCCTGCTGAGTATCAAGCACAGCCTTTTCCATCTGCCCTGCTGCTCGGGTACCGGGCGAGTGCTTTCGCGGGGCTGTTCTGCTTTATTTGTGGTGCGGGCACGTGAACAGCTGGCAAAGCTGAACCACATCCCTCCTGCTCCCATGTGCCGTTGAGGTTGAAACCTTGCTGAAATGTTCATTTTTCTAACATCCTGCAAGACATGACACAGCCCTGCGGTCTGGGGCCTGTCATGCACAAGCCAGCTGCAGGCGGCGAGAGGGCAGATTACAACAGCATCAGTTCAAATCTTTGTTTTTATTCCCACACCAAAAAAGCCTACAAACAACTCTCTCCTGGGTTTTCTGTGAAATGAAGCTCAATATTCACAAGGCAGTGAAAAGCAAAAAAAACCTTAAAAAAATTATAGAAGGGACTTGTTATTCCCCAAACCATGCATTATAAATGTAGGAAACCCACAATTAGAGCTGCACTTTCAAGACACTGCTCAGAAAAGCACAAGCAGAGCACACAAAAAAAAGGTGATTGCATGAGTGTGATGCTCAAAGCAACCTCAGGCTGACCTTGTAGTGACCTACATACTGACCACAAACTTGCAATTTAGACCTGGTGACTTCAAACTGAGCTTTAAAGAGCTGATGGAGTGGTGGGGGAATTTTTTTTGTTTTGTTTCCTTGTCCCTTTGCAGCACTGCTGTGGGCAGCTGTGGTGTGAAGTGGCCAGACAAAGCAGCCTGGAGATGCTGGGCAGCTGCAGAACATTTCCATGGGGCCACGGAGCTCATCAGAGCTAAAGGCAGGAGTGTGCTACCACCATCCCAGGGTCACCTTCTGCGTGCTGTGCAGCTCCTGCAGCACACCTGGTACTGGGATACGGGGGTGCCGGTGTAACTGGGATGCGTTGGTGAACACGGAGCTGAACTTGCAGTCAATTCAGTGATTTACAGGCTGTGCCAGACCCTGCACCAAAGGCTTCTGTGCT
>NW_010100440.1:1989-21616 GCF_000699245.1 Pterocles gutturalis | reverse complement strand
AAAGCCTTCCTTCCCCTGCGAGAGCCTCATCCCTGCCTCAGTTTCTCCCCCACTAATGCTGCGTTAAAACGGAGCAAAGGGTGCAACGGCAACCTTTAATGTTCAGGTTTTGGGCACAAGTGTGAACTTAAAGACAGGGGCAGGTGAGCCAGCTCAGCTCCCAAAGCATCTCCTGCTGCTGGACCACTGCCTCATCCCTGGGAACAGCCTTCCCGTGCAGAGCGGCAGTCCTGGGAAGGTGGCGGCTGGCTGAGTTCTTGTGTCACGATAACTCCACTTTTGTTACTTGTGCTTGTTTGTAGCCTATGTAATCATAGCAATTAGATACAACCACTCTTAGCTGCATAGCTTAATTACAACTGATGCACATCATTTCAATTAATTTTAATTATACGGAAAATGTGAAGAGTCTGTTACTCCATCGTTAAAATCATTTGGGACAAACAAGACTAAAGTGCTAAATTTCATAAAGGACCTAGTTATTAATTTTAACTCGCTAATGAATGGATGTGTCTCTAAATTCTCTGAAGATGTAGTCTCTACTTGAAGTCACTGCTGTAGATTTACGGATATATACCGGCTTGTACAGAGATTCAGACCCAGTTTTAAATGCAAAATGGAAGTGCCCCATAGTGCTGTCTCAAGCAATACTTCTACAAAAGTTATTTCATGTTAATTAAAAGTAACCACCTTAAAATTAACATCCACTGCAGCTGAAATATCACTGTGTGGACACTCTTCTGACAAAATAAATGACCACTTACTTGGAATAATTTTAGCTTTTAATTAATCCAACAATTTTCTAAGACATTGAAATCTACCTCCTACTAGCTCATTTCTATTAAGTCTTTGAAAGATACTGTTTAACGCTCCTTGGGCAAGTTTGGAAAGCCTTATTTATGATATGTACTATTTTTATCTGCTCTTATAAATACCACTCCCTTAGAAATAAAATGTTTCTGGAGTTTGCTACATTAAAAGGAAAAGAAAGCATAGCAGAAACTTTGAGTCCTGTTTTAAAGCATAAAAGGGTTTATCTTATCTAGAGCAACCGGTACAGGATAACCACTGTTATCTTATCACCATATATTGATGTCAGGGTTTAAAAGGACTTGAGGCTGTTATGCTACACGGAGCAGAACTCCTACACTGATAAACACTGATAAAGCCGCAGTGCTCTAATCTAAACTACACCTTCTTTCTGCCCCAAATACACATGAGAAGAGCCAGAAGCATTTTTCCTAGCACAGCACAATCCTCCAAGGGAGGGTGGGCTCCTTGGCCCAGCGGTGCTGCTGGGGAAGGTCCCTGAGCATAGACAAGGCAGCCAGCAGCCACAAGGAAAAGAAACAAAACCTGTCTCCAGCCTGAGCTTTGCTCATCGCCACCACTAAAGTCCAGCCTTACAGGAATAACCCGAACCAGAGGCATGGGGTTTTGTCAAAGGGTGATGTTCATGTCAGAAGGCAATGAATGGGCTTAAAACCGATTACCTTCTTTAAGTGGTAGCAGCCCACCCTGGCAGTGCTGGCTGTACCAGCTTCTACCCTTCAGCAGCCTGGCTCCTGGCTGGAATCATGTCTAATCTCTGCAGGCAGGGATGTGCAGCCCTAAGGCCTTCACTTGGAGAAAAAGAGACACCCATAGAGCGAACCAGGTCCTGCAAAGTGAGAGCCTGTCAGGTGTAGGATGCAGGCTGAGAATCCAAGTTGTATACGTGGTTTCTTCTTGTCTGTGTAACACGGATGCCAGTGACTGATAATTTTCCTATGTTAAGCCATTGAATCAGCCTTCCAGAGGAACTCCGTGGATCCCAGTTACCACCAGACTGATGTATGAGTGCCCATGCTAGTTAAGAGCATGCTAACGATCTCTGGGGTCCCGCTTTGCCCTGCAGAGCCAGCCACTGCATTCCAGCATGGCTCACCCAAAAAACACCAGGCGAGGGACACAGCCTGCAGCTGCCCTGGGTTGGCTTCAGGAAGGGAGTTTCTCTGCACGCTGTGGTGAGGGCACAGAAAGGCAGTGCAACACTGATAACGTTGGGTATGGTGGAGCTGAGGGGAAACCAAGTCATGGGCAAGGTCCCTGCGTCTCTTCTGCCTACACACAGCCTTTCAGTGGGAGTGGTGCAGGGCAACGAGGCAAAGGGCAGCAGGTAGAAGAAATAAGGGTGTACAATACCGGTAACCACCATGAAAACTCACAGCAAGGACCAAAGTACAAAGCTGAGATAGTCGAAATGTAGTACACAGGACACCCACATAATTTATGCATGAACTTGGAGATTGACACCTCCTGCCTGCTTGTGCCATTCCAATTAAATTTGTGTGCATTAATCTCTCTATTCTTAATAAAAACTCACTCGCTTGCTCTCTCTCACCTCCATTTTCTGCCGACTGCAGATAAAACATCCAGTCAGCCCTCTACTTATTTGATCCTGAGGTAAAGCGATCAAACAAGCTTGCCACCTCACTGCAGGATCACACAGAATGGGAAAGTGGGCTGCGAGGCAGATTAGTGAAATCGCCTCCATTACAGCTCCAAGGATGGACGTATGCTGTCTTGGCAAGTTTCTTTTACAAGCCTCATTTTCCTCCCTTTTCCTTCAGTTTTGCTGTGGTGTTGAAATCCCTTTTTCCAGGCACTTGGGATAAAACCCCGCACTTCGGAAGCATGGCGTGGCAGCTTTGAACGGCCCGATGCTGCGCTAGCACGAGCTGCGCAGGCTGCTTCCATTTCAGCAGAGCCGCTCCATCCAGATGTAGATGTCACAACGCATATGGTACGACGTGCATCCTCTCTGTGCTGCCTTGAGCTGACAGAGTGCGATTCCCAGCCGTGTGGCAGCAGAGCCACTGCTGCTACAGTCCTGGGAACCGAGATTCTGCTGGCTCTTTCCATGCTTTTTTATAAACAATAGGTGGCAATTTTACCAATTAAGTGTGTGGGGAAGCAGCGAGTTTGGATCAGATGCACACAGCAGCTGCCACAGCATGACTACACAGCGCAGAGAGGCTGTAAGCACTTAAAAAAGACAGAATTATCATAGCACAAGATTAGTTCAGATATCATAAAGCACTGTTCCACTTCCAGCAGCTCCCCACCAGGAAATCTCCACCCATCCCTGCAGTTAAGATGTGTATCTGTCTTGCAGTGTTAATTGTGCTGGCCTGCCACTTTGCCGCGGTTTATGTAGGCGGCACGACTTCGCAAACCCGGACAGTAAGGGCATTCCAGTGCTGGGGCGGATGGTCCAAAAATGAATAAATGTAAGTCATGTAGTTCTGTGGTTTAAAGCTTCTAATTGCTAACTTTCATCTTTTACCAGCATAAATAATAAATGTGGCATGTTCCCCATTTTCCATCACCACCACATTATTAAAGCAATAAAACAATTTCAAAGGTGTGCTTATCATAAGCTAATGGCACCTCTAGGGGATTAGTAACACCCCGGGAGACTTCTTAGTCTTAAAAAACCCGATACCCCCTGTCAGTCCCTATTAGCTCAGCCGGTGAGAGTGTGCGCACAGAGCTCCCTGCTCCTGCTATGCCACTTGGCGCGCAGGACAAGTTAAGTGACACAACTGCAGGCATAATTAGGTCAGGAGATGCTTCCAGGCAGAGAATTAAATAAAAGAGAGGAACCCTGCAATCACACACAGCTCAGATTATGTGTACACGCAGGTAACCCAGCTGCATACAAGGCGGCTGCAGCTTTTTTCAGCCCAGCGTGGAGCAAAGGGAGAGTCTCCCCCCTCCCAGGAGGAAGTGGGGAGCAAGCGCTGTCACGCAGAGCACCAGAGCATGAATGCAGAGAGCTCTTCTTGCCACACAGCCCAGAGCCTCTCATCAAGAGCAGGCTGGTGGGGGGGTGTAGGTGACTTTGAGAGAGCCATGCACCTGCCTGCAAGCATCCCTTGATTGGGTTCTGCAAAACCGTGCTGACAGCAGCACTGCCTGTGCAGGGGGGCCTGCCGCTGCCTCCCCAGGTGATTTGGGAGCGCTCCCTCCACACAACTGCTGTGTGGATGTTCCTCCCCTACCTCCTGCTTCCCCACAGGCTCTGTAATCTTGATGTGACATCATTAGGAATTACATTAGTTTTAGTATCTGCTGGGGCGTTAAGACCAAGCTATTTAGCACATCAAAACAACAGCACCAGCAAACAGACCTTCATTGAAGGTAATTACACGAGGAGACTGCCTTATCTTTCATCTCCTGTTTATTTTGCTAACAGTCACCCAGATTCTTTAAGCAATACCTTCCCCCGCTATCAGTTATCAAAGCAATGATGGAGGTGGAAGCCAGCTGAATGCACTGAGCTCTAACACAGCCAAAGCCTCACGGGTGGGAGGAGGAGGAGGAGGGACAGCTGAATAAGGGTGAGGGAGGAGGGCTGTCTAGCTCTGCCTTTGTCTGCCTGTCAGCAATGCTAAGCTGGGAGGCCTGATCCTACAGGACTTTGCACAGCCCAGAGCAGGAATGGGATCTGAAGGACATGTGCTGCACTCTGTCATGCCAGGAGGCTTCAGGTGAGCACAGGCATCTGCTGATTGCTATTGCAAATGATCACAGCCAATCTTCAACTCCCACTGTGCCCATGCTTTGCTATCATCCCCAGTAAAGATAAAGGGGGCAAGGGTGGGAGGATCTAGAGAACGGACCTAAGCCAAAGCACAATGGCCTCAAAGATCATCATTAGGCTAAGCAAGGTCTTTAGACACACATTTCCACCTTCCTGGACATGAAGGATGTATTCAAAGTCTGTTGCAGTCAGGGGAAGGCACCAGTGTGACCACTACCTTAGCCACACCAGCCAAAGTGCACCCTGGGAGCTGAGCTGCTTGATACCACACTCAGCTTTAAAATAACAATGGGCAATTTTAGGAACATTTAAATGTCTCTTTCCACCACAGAATAGCTTGGGTGGGGGGGATAAAAAGATGTCTTGTCAAAGTGATGGTGAAGCAATAGAATGCTTGGATTTGGGTAGAAGTGTTGCAAACTGGACAGTCTTTGTTGTGATTGCTGTGAGGACTTAATCAGTCAATAGCCTAGTTGTAGAGTTACAAGTCCCCTTACTGTGACTCTTCAGAAGGATACACTACCTGGGCCCCGATTCTCAAGTGCATTCAAAAGAAAAGGGCGATGAAATGCCTTGAGAGAACAGACCTGACCTTGGAATAAATCATACTGCAGCACTCAAACTGCAAACCTACCAGCAATGAGTCAACATAAGATGCAGGGTCTGGCTCTCTAGCAAGAAAACAGAAGAGCAGAGGGAACTGGAAGTAGCTCTCACTGAAAGCAATGCTGGGATGTGAAGTAGAAAAATGACACAAGTGTGCTGTGTAGCCATCATTGCTCTGCCTGCAGGGAGCACAGCAAATCAGCACTGAGCCTCCTTCCTCTCAGTTCTTGGCCAAGTGAAGCTGTACAGGCCAGAAACATGGTTTCTCCAGCAGTCACTGGGATGTACTGGTGAGGTACTGAGGTACTGGTAACCTCAGCTGCTTGCACAGCCACGCAGCCAGCTCCACTGTTTCTTCAAGGCAGGGTGCATGGATTTGATCTCAGAGCATCAGGGTCAGAAAAAAGTGTATCTTGATGAAATACAGGAATGCTGACAAGGGGATGTATGTTTTGGGGATGCAGTCTACGTATGTTTTCACCCTGAATTCAATACGTGGATAAAAACAAAGGGCAGAAAACTAAACTCCTTAAATTCGTCCACCATCTCATTTAATTCTGTTGTCAGACATGATTGTTGCCATTCAAATTTTTTTATTATTTATAGTATTATGTTCATGAACTAAAGAACAAGAAACATTTTCCATCGGTTACAACTAGGCTATGGAAAAAAATATTATACAGCCAGAAAATAGGGTGGAAACTACATATCCAAACAGTTTTCAAACATGAATCAGTAGTGGTCTGGAAGTTACTGTAAGCTTATATTTAGTAAAATAAAACAGATACTAAGAGGAAAGGCTCATAACATTCGGAAGTTAACATAACTATGACTGATAAGCAGAACAATTGGGGGAGTTATTTTGGTTTTTATAGCTTTTTCATATGTGTTGGATGGAAACAGTAATTTAAATCCTTTTGGATATTGGCACAACCATGAAGATGACAAAAGCATGAACTGTAAACAAAGGACTGCAAGCAGTGAATGCACTGTGTTACAGAAAGACATCCAGGAATGCGTGATTCATTCACAGCCTAATACAAAGAGCAAATTGGGATACCAGAGCACTTTGCTGACTCCACTAAATGGGGAGATTTTGAACACACCTGGAGGAATAATACCAAAAAAAGGACGTAGATAGACTAGAAAGCAACAAAATACTGAGATTTAATGTGGAAAAACTGTAAGTAAATCTGTCTAGGGAAAACTAATCCAAAACACAGATGTTCTCCTGGAGAGAGAAATCTTGAAAGCAATCATGTTAAAGCAGACAAAAAATGCCAACAGAGTTAATGGTAAATCCCTGGTGCAACAGGCCCCACAAATCAGGCTGGGGAGTTGGCTTGCGAGCACTGACAGCCCACTGCTAGCCGCTGCTCACTCCTGCGAGCGGAGCAGAGCGCTGCTGTAATCTGCTGCTCGTGAAATGCTAATCCAAGCAGCATGATCGGCAGAGAGATAACACAAAGTGGAGGCAACTCTAAGAAGTACAACAGAATTATGACAAGTGTGGAGGAAACAACTCATATAACACATACCACCACTGGGGTAAGGTGTAAGATAGGAGATAAGCTCATTAATACTGAAACTGAAATATGAAATGTTCCATCGCATGGCAGATTTGAAAACTAAACAGAAAACCAGAAACCCAGCCACAGATTATCTCTGTGTTGCAAAGTTCAAGGTGTCCTTTATCATTCATCTTAAAATTTCTTCTTAAAATCCTGCCCATGGCCTGATCCAAAGGCAAGAACAAAAAAGGGTCTGACTGACTTTTTTAAGAAGAGCTCTATTTTCTGAAGAAAAACTCTCTGGATTAATGTTAATTAATAAAATGTCCAGATGCAAACTGTCAGAAATGTTATTCTGCACTGAGGAAAGGAAATGTAAACCTCTTCTGCATGGGAGGGCTGCAGGAGACAGCCAGTGTCAGCAGTGGTGACACGGTTGGCACTTTCCTACCAGCACTGCATGCAGAATTCCTGGTGTGGGTGGCTTGACAATACCTTGGGCACAATTGCAACACCACCACATTTTGCTGCCTGCAGATGAGGTTTCACATCCCATATTGTTTCCCGTGGATACTGTGGGTCCCACCAAGGAGTGGGTTAGGCTGGGCAGCGATGTGCTGCTCCCCATCCCCAGGAACACATGGCGTGGCCAGCGCTAACCAGCCCTACCGCCAGCTGCAGCGTCTGTTTACAGAGATGGAGAAAATCCAACTGGGGAAGAGAGGCAGTAGTTGGAGGCACAGGGCAATGACAGCCACCGGCGAGCACTTCCTTCCACGTTTTGTCTAGGAGACCGCCTGAGGTCTTACGGGGGTTAGGGGGAGGGATGCATGGGGGTGTGCAGGGATGCGGATTGATGCTCAGGGGTACCCACCCCCCCGGGCTCCCCCAAGGCTGCCTTCCCGCAGCTGCAGAAGACCCACATTGCCATCTAGTGCCAGAGGAGGACAAGGACAGCCGGGAGCCATCGCCGGGCCGGGGTCCTGCTCACCCTGGAGCCGATGACTCCTCTCACTGCGGGAGCTTAAGGCGGGGAAGGAAATCTTATGCTGTCGTGCCAAAACCCAGCAAGTCAGGCACAACCCTGCCATAGATCCTGCTGTGCCCCACGCACCCTAAAAGGCTTAAGAAACCTGCAAACAGCTTTGGTTAAGCTCAAAACTTCACAGTTACCAAGGATCTCATCCTAAAAATGGTGCAACTAAAGTAAGGTGCAGCAGTGTGTGAAGTATCTAATATTTATATATTGCCACAGAGGTTTACATGCTGATATACCTCCCACCTACCCAACCCTCAGCCTGGCTGCCCAGGCCCAGCTCTGCCCTGATGCTCAGCAGGGCTGGGTGGGGTGCGGGCTTTGTGCCCCCAGGAGCATCGAGGTGTGCAGAGGGCTCTGCTTAAGTATTAATAACCTGTGGCAGTTCAGGTGAGAACTGGATATTCACCTTGTTGGCCTGGCTAGGATCCAGCGGGATAGCTCAGCCCTGCCAGCTGTGGTTTGCCTGCAGGGCCAGGGCCAGGGAAGGAGGAGGCTGAGCAGGTCGGATCCTGCCATGCCCCTGCTGCAGATGCTGTGTGTCGGTCCTGGCAGAGTGCTGCTGTTCCTGGGCGGTCTGGCACAGCTGCTGCTTTCCACCCAGGGGTGATCACATTACAGCAGTAAATGTCTACCTCCAAAAGAATAGATTGTAATTACAGTATTTTCTGTGACATCTTCTCATGCCAAGCACTTTATATACACAAAGAAAGGCATGTACTAAATATTTTTCATGGGACTTCCCACCACAAGAGATTGAACTGTTAAGTGTTGTTGTTATGTGTGCTACAAGAATACCTAGAAGCCTCAGGTGAGACAAGGGCTCCACTGTGCTCAACAGAGTATACGTGTTTAATAAAACCCAGTCTTGTCTGCACAGAGCTGGCAAGCTGATTGGGACAGGACACAGGAGTGAGCACGCAAAGTGATTTGTTCCACATCATAAAGCAGTTCAGTAGTGACCCAGGTCTCCCAAGTTCCAGCTTGACAGCCAGCCTTTTCAATTAAATGTTGTACATGGTGGAGTATGTTTATTTTTTCAGACTGTGGTTATGATTTTGTAACAAAGGACTCCCAGGAAAAAACAGCTCATGGGCTCATTGACAGAAGAGAGACCCTCCTCACTCGCCTATCCTTCTCATGCCATAAGTGGGAACTTCGAGCACCACTTGGCAAAGACGCAGAGAGCTGGCACACTCGGCTGGAAGGATTCATTAGTGGATCCTGAAAACTCTACCAAGCAACTTGATGGCAGAGTGCAGTTATTAACCTTCGACAGTGAAGTGGCAATCTATGACCAGCAAGAGCTCCTGGCTTTCCAGCAGTGTAGGTACCACTGAGCTCTGCCATGGTGAAGATGAGGTGCAGGGCAAGGTCAGCCTGCTCTTGCCACAGGAAGGGTGGCTGGAAGGGGTAAAGCTTGAGGGTAAGTGTCCTCCTTGCACATCTTGGTCTTCTGTCAAGGGACCTCACAAAGAAAAAGTCACTCAGAAGCACCAACCGACTGCCATAGGCTCCTCAGCCCTCACTCAAGCAGAAGTGCTCTGAAGGTCACTCATCGTGGGGAGCAAACGCGCTGCTTTGGAAGCTGAAAGTTTGCATGTGTTCAGAGGACTAGAACAGCATTTCACCTGCAGCCCCTTAAATTGCTGGTGCCTGGCAAGACAACATCCACTGGATGAAAGTGAGGCCCTGGAAGCAGAGCATCCTTTCATGGAGGCAAGCAAAATTTTAGAGACCCAATCACTCTTAAGATCTTTTCCCCCCTAACACCAATATCAGTGAAATCTATTTACTTTAGGTCTGCTGTGTGATAACAGATCCACGAGCTGCACCTTCCCTTGAAAAGAGGCAAGGCTTTGTTTAAAAACATTAACTTTTCATGACATTTAGTCTCCGTTTCTGTACAAGCTTTTAAACTCTGGCTCTCTGGTGCAGATGAAGGACCAGCTTCTTCCTCAGTGTAATTCTGCCTAAGCCCATGCATTTCCACCGGGAGTAAATTTTGTCCATAAGGTTTGTGATTCTCAGGCAGAGGCTTATTGACAAGCACTGTGCTGAAGATATTTACATTCAGCAAGGCTCATAAGCCACTGAACATCTGTTCTCTTGTTAGCAGCCTCCTCAGCATTTGCCCTGTAGGCAATAATCTACAAGACAAGTTTCCCAGCACCTAAACTACTGTAGGATAATTCTTTAACTAAATGGAAAGCAAAGCCCAAGGCCCTGGGAATTCGCTTTTGTACAATAATCTTTTGTGTGCGTACAGTGGAAACCAGAGGATTATGGAGTCAAATCATGAGAATTCAGGTCAAGTGAGATTGGGGGCGGGGGGGGGAGGAGAAGATGACAGAAGCACCAGTGGGAAGGTAGTGATCCCAGGGGAAGTAACGTGACGCTTGCAGATAAGCCTGTTCTGCTGTCATGGTTTAATTTTACACATCAGTATTAAAATTTCTGAGCATTGCCAAACATCAGCGCTCCCTTTACTGCATGAGGTTCTTTTGTGTTGGTTTTTTTTCGTCCTCTAGCAGCTGCATTATTTTCGAGTATCCTTGTGTCAGTTATTTTCTTGTGCCATGACTCCATTTTTTTTTTTTCAATCTAAGAGTTTTTGCATTTAAATCTTCCTCCATTCAGCTCCTTGTTATTTTTCGGTCCTGCACACTTAGCCTGGATCAAGGATTTCAAAGATCCTCTAGATATACAAAGCAATTCATTTATCTCCCCTGGACATTTGCTTAATGGAAGGAAGGAAATGTCATTAAAGAAAGCACTGTGAAAAATGTAATGCTACTTTTTCTCTTTCTGGCAAGGGATTGATCTGGATATCCAGACTAACACCCAGAAACTGTATTCAAATGGCTGCCTGATCTTCCAACAATGCAGAAAGACCCAGCTGAATCCAATCAACTATTTAACATGATCTTGGCTGGTGCAGGCTGCTATGCTGATGGGAGGATGTGCTGTTGCTGGGCTGTGACTGCTGAGAAACAGTGGAATAAAAGGTGTTAAATTAGACATAGGTGTAAGCAAAGGAGACAACAGCATCAAAAAACGTTTGCCAGTCTTCTGCAAAACTGAGCAGCTGTACAGCTCATCTCAACGTGAGGATTTTCCTTATCGTTTTAAGAATACAGGCAATATGGCAGGAAGGTTATGTTCTACCTGTGGCATATCCTGTCTCAGTTACCATGTGAGACCTGGAACAAAATACCTTCTCTACTGCCTTTGTGAAATCTAGCTAAGCAAGACAGGAGTAAGCCACTGCAAAAAGCAGCTCCGCTTTCTCCTCTGCAGTAGCGGTGGGAGCAAGAGTTCAAGTCTGCAGGTATTTGGACTATGAAAGTGCTGCAGACTGGGAAATGCAGGTTGGGTTTTGGTAGTTTGTTTTGGAGTTTTGTTTTTGTTTTGTCACAGCACTTTACCACTTCCAGGAAAAGAGTATATGAATCTGCCTGGATAGGAAATCTTCATTTTATGACAGTCACATGTGATTTTAATTATTAATTTATCCTCCTTGATGTACCATGCATTTATTCACTGTCATGTTATTTGCATAGGTGCTATGTCCTGTCTAAGTTAGGTCTACAAACAGGCTGCATCACTTAAGAAGAAAAGATGAGCACTTTGCTTCCCAGTCATCCTCTGCAAGAGAATATAAACTTAAGACTCTCCCAGGCAAAACCAGAAAATACTTTGTTAGTGCTTGTTTTGGTTGAGAGAATGATCAACTTGTAGTCTAATAAATAATGTATATTATTGCCCTAAGGAATGACACAATCTTGAGTGCTGCAAAGCCATACATGTGTCAAGAAAGTCCAGAACTAAGGTTGTCCAAAGAATCGTAATTCAATCTTCCTCTGTGGGTGTTATGGAAGTCCTGAGCTGTGTGCCTACATACTGTTTTTCCTAATACCTTTGAGAGGTTCTGCATTGTTGCTCTTTTTCCTTTGCGTCCCATTTTTAGTTCGTTAGCTCATATGTTCCAGATGAGCACAGACTGCACAATGGGTCAGGGAGGGAGGCAGGAGGGATAATATAAGTCTTTGTGGGGAGTAACATAACAGTTTGGACGTCATATTTAAAAAGTGCAGCACAGAGTACAGATGTTAAGGGTTGTATTAGCTTGGTCTGCAGGGAACTACATCCTGTATTGGATGAAATGGTTTGACCTCTTCTATTGAAATGCTAATGTTTGACCATTTCCTCCAGCAAAGTAAGTCTCATTATTTCTCAGGGTAGCCTACATTTACTCTTCCTCTGGTCTACGCCACCCTGACCCCACAGTTTCTGCTTTTCAAATACGCACTCAAAATTTGTCTGCTATGTGGTCGTTTTATGAGGTGATATCATGAAGTACAAGTATGTGTTCCAGCTGTGCTAGTGACCCTGCCTATAAACCAAGGGGGCTGGCTAAGCCCACTCTTGCCCTCCCGCTTAATGGGACTCAAGACGAGAAGATGCAGTGATCCAGAGTGCAAAAGTGAAAGAGGGAAATATCCAGATTATACCCTGAAAAAAGGAAACTCTAAATGAAACTGATTTCTTATCTCTTTTTGTCTTCATGTTGGCACTACATTAGGAAGGTTGACATCAGATATCCCCAGAGGCCCAAATCCAATTTTGAATCAAATGTAAAACACCAGCTTGTAAAGGCCAAGAATGAATTGGTTCTGCCAGAAGAAAAATTAGCACAGAAACAAGCTTATTTCCAGAGAATTTACTGAAATAACTACGTGATGCTTTAATAGGAATTGTTCTTGTCTGATTTCTTTTTTTTAAACTTAGTGAAAGTTCAGGCTTTGAAACGACCAATCTGGATAAGGAACACATCCGTCTCCAGATCTGCAGTAATCTGTAGTCAAGATTACTTTAGCTAACATTGAGATGGGCTGTCCTTTTTTATTCTCTGAGTCTGTTTTAACACTAATCCCTGAACAAATACTTACAAAAGCTAAACAGATATGTGTCTGTCCTTCTTGCTTCCATTTGCATCTGTGAGAAGCTGCAGAGATTTTGTGTTGCTGAGCTGTCATGCTATTTCTTAGTGCCAAGTTCTCACATTGCTGCAGTTCTAGGCCATTTGCCGTTGCAGGAGAAGATTTAGGTCAGTGGTTTTTCAACCTTTTTTGATTTGTGGACCCCTAAAAAATTTCCAGCAGTAGTGCAGACTCCTTTAGGAATTTCACATATGTTGACTGCTGTCTGGCACATACAAATTTGCTTTTTCTCAATCACTTTTTGCAGACACTTTAGAAGTTTTCCATGGGCTTGCCAGGCTCTGCAGACTGTGAGCTGAAAACCAGTGATTTAGGTGAGCTCTTGAACCATTACTCCTCCACGTGTACACTGCCGTAAAAGATGAGAATGCCATAAAATGAGTAACATCAAGGCCAATGTTTTGGGGATACAGTGACTTTCAGTACTTTACAGTTTGTCAAACCTGAATGCAGGGTGTTTAAGCAACCAGTGTTCACATATGAAAAAATACATGGTGGTGGTGCACCAACACCCAGGTTGTCCTGCTGTCTCAGTGGCTTTGGTTGCTGAGCTGTGGGTGTTCCAACACCCACGTAAGTCAAAACCAGTTGCCTCCAGAGCTTTAGCTGTAAAATTATGTATGCTTTTTGGCTTCTCTAAGCTTAACCCAAATAAGGGTCTACAATATGATTTCTTTAGCTTGAGATCAGGTTTAGGAGGAAATGTGGGATGAAGTCCATGCATAAATTAACTTTCTCTCTGCACTGCTTTATGCACCATACCATGAGAACTGGTACTTCTTTAGAGCCCAGCGAACCCTCTCTCCTTGCTGAGAGACTGCTATTAGTAAGGAACACCATTCTTACCACAGTAGGCTGAGCTCCTTCACCTTTCTAGCTCCACTGTTCACACAAGAGCAGAGTACTGCTTCTTCTCCCACACTGATAAAATTAGTGTATTAGTCTATGGTCTTGGCATGCCATTTAGTCACCTGGTGATAGGTGCTTTTGTAGGTATCACAGGAAAAAAAAAATCTTTGAAGGATGATGATTAACTTATTTCTGTAGCTGTTACAGAACATTCCTATAACAGAAGAATGGCAGTTTGTAGAGAAAAAAGCATATGGTAGGTGCTGGAAAATGTAACAAAGAGGTGGTACAGACCAGCAATGTGGCTAATCAGAGGTGAGCTCTGACTCCTCAAAGTGAACTTAAGGTGATAGGCTGGATGGACAAAGGTCAAAACAGGTCTTGAAGATTAATCTAATAGCTTTTTCACTGCTGCAGTAGAGAATGGTGAATCAAAGAAGGGATGTAAATAGAAAGGGATCTGGTCAAAGCAGGGCACTGGCTAAGAAAAAGAATGGGGCAAGATATCAAGTGGCAAAAACAGAGGAGAGAATAATGCAGCAGCAGAGGTGCAAAGTGAAGAGAGCCTAGTTAAGCGTTCCAGCTGCATGGATGGAGAGAAAAAAATTTTTATATATATATATATATGTTTTGTTATACAGGAAGAAACTATAAATGTGGACATTTTTTGATCAGGATGGCCCAGAATGAGGTCCAAGTTGAAGATGACACTTGACTTGTGTTTCCTCTTCCTCTCCTTTCTTGGCATCTGTTGTAAACCTACTGGTCCCTAGCCTGAATCTGATCTCAAGGTCATTGATTTTGTTTCTACTCTTATCCCTCCCACTGAGAGCTTTATAGAGCTTCGTGTTATTTATGATGAAAGTATAGTGCCCATCAGCCAATACTTCCAGATTTTCAATTTTCTTTTTGGCCTCCTAAGGCTTTAATATGAAACCTTCCATCTCACTGTCCATCAGAACTACTGCTCTTGAATTATGGCTGATTTCCTCTTAATATCCACAGCAGGGATTTTTAATAAATCAAACAGAAAAAAAAAAAAAGCTGCCCCATCCCCCAGTGTTGATGGATCTAACTCCCTGCCAATAATAAGCCAGAGAAGATGTTATGGGACCTTTCATTATTGCACAGGATGTAAAATTCTTTCCTTTCTCAGAAAGCAATTCAGTGTAAACCAGGCTAGTGTGGAAGCCTGCATCTCCAAAGGTAATGCAAAATAAAAATAACAATGTGTCTCTAGGATATGGCATTGAGAGAAAGCAAGGAACAAGATAAGATATTCCCTTAATCCCAGGCTCTAGTCTGAAGATGATGCAATTTAGAGCATGCTATCATTTACAAAAACAATGACTAGACTTCCAGGTATGTGCTGCAGGTGATATCTAGTTCTTATCTACTTGTCTCTGGTTCAGTGCCTACACTAGTCAATTTACAGATCACTACACTGTACAATATGTAAAATGAAAATAAATCTTGTTAAACATATCTCGTAAAACCAGGGACAGCATTCCTTGGGGTTGTTGTACAGCAAACGTACAACCCATTACAAAGATGTTCAGCTGAGAGGGGCTCTGCAAGGCAGAGTACGTGGACAGGTGAGCTGCGTGCCCCTGAACTCCACCAAAGTGTGTTCTTCTTCCCCCAGAAGAGCTGAAAGCTTCCAGCACCTTCTCTCCAGGAGGAAGACTAGGAAAGCCTTCCCTCTGGAGCCCATTGCTACAGCTCCCTACATGGTCACAGGAATCACTCCAGCATTCAGTTTTGGTTCATTGCGCTTCCATCGTAATTCAAAGCTTTGCCTGGGCTAGAGAAGTGATCACGTTTTCAGCTGATGCAAAGTTGCTTGTCAGTGACTGCAGTGGTACTCCACTGGTACATGCAGCCAAGAATTCAGTGAGGTCATTTTTTGGAAAAACGAGCACCTCTTCTGCATCTTGATACAGTGTTAATTGATAGCCCTGGCTCTGAGATCACCCTAATAATGGATTAATATAATAGGGTAGGTTTTTTCATTCCGACAATGTCCACACTTATATGGTGTTACAGACTAATTGTATTGGTTTTCACTGCTAATGTTGGCTTTCATTGCTAATCTCAAAGTAAGAGAAGTAAACTTGCATTTGAAATGAGAGAACAAAGTGAGTATATATTGGGGATTTTGTCTTTTACTGTTGGAGTCTTTGAGAAGTTTTCTATTTAAATAATTATCCAGCAGACATTTTACTGTCAAGTAGAAGATAACCAGGCACTCCTTCAGTAATATTTCTAATGTGGTGGGTGAAGGATGCAGAATATCTGGACTGTGTGATTATTTTAACTGCTGTGTAGATAAAAGCAAAAACATGAGCAGTGAAATGTGGAAAAGGTATATATATTATTATACTACTTCTCAACAATTTTCTTTTTGTCTTGCTCCTTTGTTTGGAAACAGTGATTAGATCAATCTTCTCATGTAGTAAATAGACTTTTATAATAGTAAAGTGGTTGCTTGTTCGAAGCAAGGTTTCTGATTTAAGTGATAGATCTCTATTCTCTGAGCCAGTGAGACTTCTCCTCTGCTATAACGACATTTGCAGACATCCTACTCGGGGCTGACATTCCCTGCAGACCTGTAGAACACCTGAAAACTCCTGACTATCTTTTCTTCAGCTTTTCTGTGTCATTTTAGTTCTTGTGTCCAGGTTTCTGCCCATATTCATAAGCTGGCTGAAGCTACACACAGCTGTCACTGCATTTGTAACTTCTTCCCTCCCCAAGGTCTCTCTTTTAAAGGCTGAGATGGATGTGTTTCCCCACTCCACTGCTCTCAACGCTCTTTTCTGAGGGATGTGTCCTATCTGAACTCGTCAGAGAATGTGCATGACATTAATTGTAGGACCAGTCAGCACTGTTTCTGACTTCAAGAGAGGCTCACAAGTGAACAGCTGAGAAGTTTCACTCTGAAGACTGGTGCCTTTGGCTCAGGCTGGAGGGGTGCATCACTAACAACGTACAGAGAAATGTACAGTATGGACAGTTGTTATGTCCTTTGTGTGGATAATTTATACATTTTTACTTTCCAGTGGTGTTATTTGGCACCCCCTGGAGGAAATACGTTTGAAAACACTTAAAGGAAGGAAATATTTTTAAAAGTCCTTTGATGCAATCGATTCTTTAAGTAGACTGTAAATTTTCACAATTATCTATGGAGAGGGAGTCTTTGCAGAAATATTAATGTAATTTTTCTGTAGGCAGTTTTTCATCCTGAGATAATACATGTAATTTTTTTTCTTCCTCAGACTAAACATGTCAATCTAAGATGGTGACTGGGGAAGTGCTGGAGAACTTCTCTAACATCACGATTAATTAATCAAAAAGAAAACTTGGAATGTCACCTATAAATGACAAGAAGAACTATTAAAGAGATCCATTTGAATCTGGTCTAAGATATGTAAGAATCAGTATACACCCTTACCCTCATGGCTAGGGTGGGCTCATGCCAGGTAAAATGCGGGAAGACCTTACTGTACAGGTGTGATCAGATTTACAGAATAAAACAAATCTATGTCTTAGAAAACCTAAGGCTATTAGAAATACTTCCGTTTTGATAAACAAGTGGAATCACTTTCTTTGTTAGACAGAAATGACCATGTGCCTGGCTTGCAAACTAGCTACAGAGTTTGATGCTCCGAGACTAAAAAAATGCCAAAGGCAAAAACTTAAATTGCTTTGCCCCTCCAGGCTTCAAGAAAAGAAGGAGGTAATTAATGCCAAAATGTGTATTTATATAGCTTTAAAATGCTTTTTGAATGTAACAAAATAATGGGATGTTAATGATTTCTAAAAAGAAATGTCAACAAGTTTTTTTAATTATTATCATTTGTTAGCTCTCTTTGGGAAATACCTGTCTGCATTTACAAAGGGAACTGAGAATGTCATCTATCTGTGCTGCATCCAGTCAAGCTAACCTGTGGAGTGTGAACAATAACTGCATTATTTTTGATCTATGTTTGTCAGCTGGGCACAGAGCAGTCTCCTCACTGCTCCTTCTGCCCCAGCCAACAAAGCTCAGTCATGGTCTCTGCTGAAAGGAAATTCTTCCTCAAAACTGCATTGTTTCAGTAGCTCCTGTGTAGATGGTTTTGGTGTGCAGGTTTTGTTCGTTTTCCTGGAGGGTCTTTTGCGTTTCCCAGGGAGTCTGCTGTCCTTCCTTTTGACATACTTAAACCCAAACCCATTGCTGCTTCACCTTGTAACTCATGGGTAGTTCAAAGGCTTTGCAGTGGACCACCAAGGAGAGAGTCACAACACATGAACTGTCATGCTAGTTTCTCCTAGATTAAAAGTTTCCCAAACACTAGCAGTGGTCAGTAATGGATGTCTGGATAGACAGCATAAGAAAAAGGACATAAACGATGCTTCTCCTGTTGCCTTCTCATATGACATCTCTGGCAGGAACGTCAATTATCTGCAGGACTGGGCTATCAGTATTTGGAAAAATGCTTGACCAAAAGGCTGTCCTTGGTATGTTTTCTTTTGTACTACAAAGTTGTTTTTCCTTGCCCACAGACAAGCAGCCAGCAGTAGGAAACCCCAGCTGAAGATGGCTGTATGAGAACATTACTCTTCTTGGCTTAAGAAGATCTTTAAATAGTGTATTTTCCATGCAGAACACATAATTATGAGTTTAATCATGAAACATGTTTTCCATGTTGCATTTGCCAGATCTGATGTTAAGAATTCAATATTACTTTCACCAGAGGTGAAAAAAATTGCAGAGAAAATTAAACAGCATCAGTCTTTCTGAATGTTACCTATCGCAGTGTGACAGAGAGCTCCAGACATCGATGAAATACTTGAAATATGAAATATTTGAAATTTTACAGTAGGCTTTGAGTAGCTGCCTTCAGGTCCTTTTCAATTGGATTCATTTCTATGTTGTTCTTTATCAGGAATTCCTACATCTCTTTTGCTAGAACAATATCGGAGGTGGCAGTTTACGGCTTGTATCCATCTATGCATCATAGAGTATTTTGAAACTGCTGTTATGTGTATCACTATTGGTAGGGAAAAAAGGAAATACTCTTTGTAGCTTCTTTTTCTCCTGAATCTAATGTATGTATACCTACAAAATTCAGAGCCTGAAAATTAATTCCACCTAGAATGACCTGGATTCTAGAAAGCAAGAAGGGGGGATAAGGGCTGTATATTGCTAAAGAAACATTAACTGGTGGAACAGATGGGAAAGACAGACTCCAGAAAAACATCCTGTCTGTTCTGACCAGCTCAGGAGGGTGACAAGTACAAAACAGGCCTGTTGAGAGATGGCTTACTTGGAATGTTAGCTGGGAGGCAAGTGTCATCAGTGTACATTCAAAGCAGCTATAGCAGTCTGCTGTTCAACTGCACATAGCAGCAGATCAGTACATCTCTAACTATTATTTGTCTGGCTGGCTAAGCAGCGCAGCATTTAAAACCTAATTTGTTGTATAATTTAATTTTAATTGAGTCTCGTATCCACACAGGACTCGTTAAGCTAGCTGTATGTTTCACTTGCTGTCTTTTTACATGGATACTATGGGAGAGCTGCAAGAGCTGAACCAATCGTTTGCTTGCACTGTGCTATCTCCAAGGTGCAGTAATTCCTTGGTGTGATTGCAGAGGGATCTCTTGGCAGGAATATTTGGAAAATATGTTTTCTCAATGCCACAATATAACAAAACAATTTCCTCCCTATGCTAATGCTATGGTTTACACAAAAGATTTGGTTGTTGGGCTTTTAGTTGCATCTCCCATGTGCTGGTATTTTCCTCTGCCACTCAGAGATAACAATTACTAGTCACTGTGAGCAGTAATAAAAATGAAGCACCGTGACAACGCTTCTGAATGATTGTAGCTTCCACTGATGTGCCTCTCTTCAAATGTATAAAAGGCACTAGTCCTCAGTGAGGACAAAGTTGAAAATAAGCAGGGTTTTTTCCAGATGAGTCCTTTTGTAGGAATGCACACAGGCCTCAAAGAACCTTTTTGGGGTTTTTTTGGTAGTATTATTACT
>NW_010100440.1:0-1958 GCF_000699245.1 Pterocles gutturalis | reverse complement strand
GAAAGAGTGATAGACTAAGCTAGATAATGCAAAGCTCTTAAGTACGTGCATCCATTTTGACTTACATGGGTGCTTACTTTTTCTCCTGAACTGGGGCCCATGCAACTGAGAACTGTGAAGCAATACTGTACTTAGGTATCAGCTAAAAATGCAGATCCAAAACACTTTTGCATTTGAACGATTTTGCTTGTATCAGTAGTCCCAAGCAGCTCTCTTGCACAGGTTGGTATCACTGTGAGATTCATGTAGCCAAGGGGATTTACAGGGTTTCCAGGAAAGGTTAAGATAAAGGCAAAATCTGAGAGCCCAAGCCTGTGAAACAAGTAGGCGTATCAAAGCAAAGAGTTGCAAATGGTTTTGTTTTCAGTGTTTTGTTCCATGCCTTCTGATTTAACCCAAACTTCAAAATTATTTGAGTGAAGGGGGGAAAAAAGTTCAGTGTCTGTACATGCTCTATGACTGATTTAAGAAGCTAACCGGCAGGGAGACCCAGGATAGCTCAGCTGCTTCCTGCTCTACTGTCTGAGTCCTTCAGATGAATGTGACAAAGGAGTTCACTACTAGCAGGCTGATACTGATGTTGTGCACAAGGACAATTTGTTTGCCTAAGAAGCCACTTTATGTGGAGTGGAAACTGGCACACAATGATTATGGTGCAAGCGGTACAAATGTCCCAGCAGACCAACAAGTAGGTAGGTAGTGATAATGCTTCATGCAAGGGGGAAAAGACCACCAAATTTCAGGTACAGGCTTTTTTTACTTATTTTTTTCTTTTTTTCCCTTTGTGGGGGCTGGTTATGCTAGCTGATTTGGGTTAGGTTGTGGAACCCATCCAGATTAAGGAAAGAAAGACTGACGCACAAGAAGGCTTTCAGCAGACTGTGAGGAAGAAGCTCCGACTATTTGGACACATCTGTCAGAGGAAAGGCAGCTGCTGGCCGGAAAACTTCCTGGCCCGGCCGAGCCAGCGGGCATGAGGGGCAACAGCCTGAGGTGACCCAGCGGTGAGGCGGCGGGTGACGGGAGCATGGAGGGCGCGATGGGGAGAGACGGTGCTGCTCCACAGGACTTCAGAACAGCCTAAGGCAGGGGGTAAGCAACTGAGGGTATTATTTTTTGCTGTCAGAGGTGGCTCCCAGTGGGACGGAGAGGGTGGGAAGATGAAGTGGGGATGTGGGGAAATGAGGGTGAGTGTGATGGCTCCACAGAGCTGAGTTGCTGTGGTGTGGCCGGGAGAGTGGGCCGTGCAGGGCCACAGGAGTCCGGGCTGCCATTGAGGAACCAATGAGACCTTCCACCTGCTGTTTTGTTTGGGGGTTTTTGTTGTTGGTTTGGCTCTTTTTTTTAGCTGTTTTCCAACTGCTGTGGATGAGGGCATTGAAATGAGGCGGTTGTTGCGGCAACAAAGAGCTAAACGACTTTTCTTAAGGTACAGAAAACTCGCTGACCACTCTTGATCCTGACAACTGAAGGTTTTGGGTTGTGAGAGATTCCTCATTGATTAAAACTGGGGCTGCACCTCTGAGCGTGAACCCCCATCAGCGGACACTGATCCTCCCTCAGTGTGAACCTTCTTTCTCAAGCGTGTCCCTGCAACAGCAAGTATGTTTTTATTTAACCGCTACTGGCAAACTAGTAACTCTTCAACATAGAAGAGTTAAACTAAAATTATTTTGCACTGTATGTAACCGATTTAACGAGCTTTACGGGCTCCGAGCACACACAACCCGCTGTGAGGCGCTCGATCCGCCCACAACAAAAATGGCGGCGAGCGCCTTGTCCCGCTCGCGAGCCGGCCCATAGCCAAGATGTCCACCGAGGCGTCTCCGGTGCCTAAGCCTCGCTATCGCCCTTCTCTTCCCTATGTACGGCCGGGCGGCGCGACCTCGCCGGAAAATGCGACGTTCTAGCTGGCATGTCTCTGTGGTGGTCGCCGGAAGGTCCGCCTCTCCCCTCCC